>NC_091282.1:746374102-746541602 GCF_032444005.1 Ranitomeya imitator | reverse complement strand
TATGTTCAGCAGTCGCAGTGTCTCCTATGTAATGTATGCATCATAATATAGTATAACGCTGTCTTAATTACCGTATATTGTAGAGATATTTATATAGTGTAGAGATGTTTATATAGTGTGGCACTATGTATATATTGTGGAATTCACACTATATATACACTGCTGCCACATCTCTACAGTATATAATATATGCACCGCTCTTTATTCCTTAACACGGTATATAATATGCCGCTGTGTATATAATATATTGTAGTATACCATATATACTCGTGTATAAGCCGAGTTTTTCAGCATTTTTTTTTGTGCTGAAAACACCCCCTTGGCTTATACACAAATCATTGTCCCAGAAAGATGGAGAAGGAGCAGCGGGTGACAGAGGCAGGAACCGGCGGCTGTGGGTAAAGCCTGTGCCGCTGCTAAAGAGAAATGAATATTCACTGCACTGGCAGTCAATATTCATTTCTCTTATAGCGTTGACAGCCACAGCCGCCGGCTTCCAGCACACATCCTACTTACCTTCCCTGCGCACCATCGCTGCATCTCGTTCCGGCACTAGCAGCTCTTCAGGATGACCGAGGCGATCACGTGTCTTCCGCTCATTAAGGTAATGAGTATTCACCCCTCTCCACTCCCATAGGTGTGGGTAAATATTCATTACCTTAATGAGCGGGGGACATGTGATCGCCCGGCCACAGGAGCTGTTGGCACCAGAACGAGATGCTGCGAGGCCATGCAAGGAAGGTAAGTAGGATGTGGTTTTTTATTTTGTTTTAGGAACCATGCATACATGAACAGGGAAAAGGAGCCATGCATACAAGGATGGGGATAAGGAGCCATGCAGACAAGGATGGGGATGAGGAGCCATGCATACAGGGACAGAGGAGCCATGCATACAAGGACGGGATGTGGGGACAATGCATACCCGGCTTATACTCGACTCAATACGTTTTCACAGTTTTTTTTGTGGCAAAATTAGGTGCCTCTTCATACTCGGGTCCACTTCTACTCAAGTATATACGGTATATTGTGGAGCTGTGTATACTTCTAATGTCCTGCATAAATGGTGTAATTCTCAGTATCTGTTCTTATGTATGTGTGTATCTGTCTATCACTCCGATTAATTGTTAGAAAAGTAGCGGACTCTTTATTGGCCCATGTGGCAACGTTTCGGATCCATAACTGAACATTTCTCTGATATGGAAGTGAAATGTTGCCACGTTGACTAATAAAGAACAATTATGGAAACAGAAACACATGGGCTACTTGCACAGTGAACAAGTCTGAAGGAACATGTTCACACACCACCAAGAAACCTGAAGACACAAAAGAGAATAGTAAAACCAAAAACACTCAGTTTGAAAAAAATTGCAGTAATCCGCAAGTGCTAGAGTTGGAGAGTTGAAGAGTTGGGGAAGAAAGTAAAGGAACTGGATGCACAGGTAGTTTTTTCTTCTATCCTTCCAGTAGACGGGCATGGCACCAGGAGATGGAACAGGATCCTTGATGCAAACAACTGGCTAAGACGATGGTGCAGACAACAAGGATTTGGATTCCTGGACCACGGTGTGAATTACTGGTATGATGGACTCCTCGCCAGAGACGGACTACACCTCAACAAACCTGGGAAACACACATTCGCCAGAAGACTCGCTACACTCATCAGGAGGGCGTTAAACTAGAAGAAGAGGGGACGGGAAGAAAAACATTAGACTCGAACAAAGACGACCCAGGAAAACATACTCAGAAGGGAGGTAAGAACATTTCTAAAACAATCCACAGTGAGGAGATTGGAACAAAACAAAATCCTCTAAACTGCATGCTCGCAAACGCCAGAAGCCTGACAAACAAGATGGAAGAACTAGAAGCAGAAATATCTACAGGTAACTTTGACATAGTGGGAATAACCGAGACATGGTTAGATGAAAGCTATGACTGGGCAGTTAACTTACAGGGTTACAGTCTGCTTAGAAAGGATCGTAAAAATCGGAGAGGAGGAGGGGTTTGTCTCTATGTAAAGTCTTGTCTAAAGTCCACTTTAAGGGAGGATATTAGCGAAGGGAATGAGGATGTCGAGTCCATATGGGTTGAAATTCATGGAGGGAAAAATGGTAACAAAATTCTCATTGGGGTCTGTTACAAACCCCCAAATATAACAGAAAGCATGGAAAGTCTACTTCTAAAGCAGATAGATGAAGCTGCAACCCATAATGAGGTCCTGGTTATGGGGGACTTTAACTACCCGGATATTAACTGGGAAACAGAAACCTGTGAAACCCATAAAGGCAACAGGTTTCTGCTAATAACCAAGAAAAATTATCTTTCACAATTGGTGCAGAATCCAACCAGAGGAGCAGCACTTTTAGACCTAATACTATCTAATAGACCTGACAGAATAACAAATCTGCAGGTGGTTGGGCATTTAGGAAATAGCGACCACAATATTGTGCAGTTTCACCTGTCTTTCACTAGGGGGACTTGTCAGGGAGTCACAAAAACATTGAACTTTAGGAAGGCAAAGTTTGAACAGCTTAGAGATGCCCTTAATCTGGTAGACTGGGACAATATCCTCAGAAATGAGAATACAGATAATAAATGGAAAATGTTTAAGAACATCCTAAATAGGCAGTGTAAGCGGTTTATACCTTGTGGGAATAAAAGGACTAGAAATAGGAAAAACCCAATGTGGCTAAACAAAGAAGTAAGACAGGCAATTAACAGTAAAAAGAAAGCATTTGCACTACTAAAGCAGGATGGCACCATTGAAGCTCTAAAAAACTATAGGGAGAAAAATACTTTATCTAAAAAACTAATTAAAGCTGCCAAAAAGGAAACAGAGAAGCACATTGCTAAGGAGAGTAAAACTAATCCCAAACTGTTCTTCAACTATATCAATAGTAAAAGAATAAAAACTGAAAATGTAGGCCCCTTAAAAAATAGTGAGGAAAGAATGGTTGTAGATGACGAGGAAAAAGCTAACATATTAAACACCTTCTTCTCCACGGTATTCACGGTGGAAAATGAAATGCTAGGTGAAATCCCAAGAAACAATGAAAACCCTATATTAAGGGTCACCAATCTAACCCAAGAAGAGGTGCAAAACCGGCTAAATAAGATTAAAATAGATAAATCTCCGGGTCCGGATGGCATACACCCACGAGTACTAAGAGAACTAAGTAATGTAATAGATAAACCATTATTTCTTATTTTTAGTGACTCTATAGCGACAGGGTCTGTTCCGCAGGACTGGCGCATAGCAAATGTGGTGCCAATATTCAAAAAGGGCTCTAAAAGTGAACCTGGAAATTATAGGCCAGTAAGTCTAACCTCTATTGTTGGTAAAATATTTGAAGGGTTTCTGAGGGATGTTATTCTGGATTATCTCAATGAGAATAACTGTTTAACTCCATATCAGCATGGGTTTATGAGAAATCGCTCCTGTCAAACCAATCTAATCAGTTTTTATGAAGAGGTAAGCTATAGACTGGACCACGGTGAGTCATTGGACGTGGTATATCTCGATTTTTCCAAAGCGTTTGATACCGTGCCACACAAGAGGTTGGTACACAAAATGAGAATGCTTGGTCTGGGGGAAAATGTGTGTAAATGGGTTAGTAACTGGCTTAGTGATAGAAAGCAGAGGGTGGTTATAAATGGTATAGTCTCTAACTGGGTCGCTGTGACCAGTGGGGTACCGCAGGGGTCAGTATTGGGACCTGTTCTCTTCAACATATTCATTAATGATCTGGTAGAAGGTTTACACAGTAAAATATCGATATTTGCAGATGATACAAAACTATGTAAAGCAGTTAATACAAGTGAAGATAGTATTCTGCTACAGATGGATCTGGATAAGTTGGAAACTTGGGCTGAAAGGTGGCAGATGAGGTTTAACAATGATAAATGTAAGGTTATACACATGGGAAGAGGGAATCAATATCACCATTACACACTGAACGGGAAACCACTGGGTAAATCTGACAGGGAGAAGGACTTGGGGATCCTAGTTAATGATAAACTTACCTGGAGCAGCCAGTGCCAGGCAGCAGCTGCCAAGGCAAACAGGATCATGGGGTGCATTAAAAGAGGTCTGGATACACATGATGAGAGCATTATACTGCCTCTGTACAAATCCCTAGTTAGACCGCACATGGAGTACTGTGTCCAGTTTTGGGCACCGGTGCTCAGGAAGGATATAATGGAACTAGAGAGAGTACAAAGGAGGGCAACAAAATTAATAAAGGGGATGGGAGAACTACAATACCCAGATAGATTAGCGAAATTAGGATTATTTAGTCTAGAAAAAAGACGACTGAGGGGCGATCTAATAACCATGTATAAGTATATAAGGGGACAATACAAATATCTCGCTGAGGATCTGTTTATACCAAGGAAGGTGACGGGCACAAGGGGGCATTCTTTGCGTCTGGAGGAGAGAAGGTTTTTCCACCAACATTGAAGAGGATTCTTTACTGTTAGGGCAGTGAGAATCTGGAATTGCTTGCCTGAGGAGGTGGTGATGGCGAACTCAGTCGAGGGGTTCAAGAGAGGCCTGGATGTCTTCCTGGAGCAGAACAATATTGTATCATACAATTATTAGGTTCTGTAGAAGGACGTAGATCTGGGTATTTATTATGATGGAATATAGGCTGAACTGGATGGACAAATGTCTTTTTTCGGCCTTACTAACTATGTTACTATGTTACTATGTTAGTAAAAGATGTAAAAAACAGGGTATTTGGTTGATACGTTTTTTGCAAAAAATGTATACTAAGCTGCTCCACCAAACTTCACGGTATACCCATATCAGAGCAGTCCTATCTAATGTATGCAATCCCTATCTGATGTATTTAAAAACCTGTTTTTTTACACCTGTTTTTAAACCTGTTTTTTACATCTTTTACTAGCACTTGCGGATTACTGCAATTTTTTTCAAACTGAGTGTTTTTGGTTTTACTATTCTCTTTTGTGTCTTCAGGTTTCTTGGTGGTGTGTGAACATGTTCCTACAGACTTGTTCACTGTGCAAGTAGCCCATGTGTTCCTGTTTCCATAATTGTTCTCTTGTGTCTACAAGACTGGGGAGTTCCACCACTCCTCTTGGGTTATCTGCACAAAAGCTGTTCTACTCTGAATGCACACATGGATTTTTCCTCTCTGAACCCTGTTCACACAGGTTATATACAGATGATCAGGTTTTTAAATACATCAGATAGGGATTGCATACATTAGTTAGGACTGCTCTGATATGGGTATACCGTGAAGTTTGGTAGAGCAGCTTAGTATACATTTTTTGCAAAAAACGTATCAACCAAATACCCTGTTTTTTGACTAATAAAGAGTATAAAAAACAAAATCGGTTCCATTTTCTTCCACAAAAGTGGTACAATCTTCTTCTCACTTGCTGTCCGTGTGCAGTCGTGTTTTTTTTTTTCTCAGCAGATGTTGCAGTCTGATACACGGCGAGTCAGACCATTGAGGAGATGGAGAAATTAATTTCTCCGTCTCCTCCACACCTGTGCTGCCAGAGCATTGGAGCATGGACACTCTGATCACGCTCACAGCAGAGCAAGAGCCGAGTATCATTGTCAGATCACATCCGATGCCATATTCTAGTGTGATTCCACCCTAATGAGCACCGGTATTAAGCCCACGTTCACATGGTCAGTATTTGTTCAGTATTTTCATCATTATTTGTAAGCCAAAACCGGGAGTGGAACAATCCAGAGGAAAAGTATAATAGAAACATATGCACCACTTCTGTATTTATCACTCACTCCTGGTTTTGGCTGCAAATACTGAGGTCAAATACTGATCGTGTGAATGTGGCCTTATTCTGTATCTATACACTGCACAGTACCACTCCTCATTATAGAGTGGGGCTGTGTGTGTGTCACTATACAGTGGGGCTGTGTGTGTGTCATGATACAGTGGGGCTGTGCCTGTCATACAGTGGGACTGTGTGTGTCAAAATTATATATATCTATCTATCTATCTATAATATCTCTATCGCATGCTTGCGGTCACCAGACCACCTGTTCCCGGCGCTGGCACCAGAGAATCCTCATAGCGCACAGTGCGCACGATATGAGGATTCACACATAGTGACTGTAGACATGTAGCTTAAGATCCGACAACCCCTTTAAGGATGGGCCGCTGCTCATGGGCCACTGCTTGTGCTTGCCCCCCAGGCTAAAATTTGCCAGTCAGCCCCTGCCAAGATGGCTCTGTAAACTGTGGCCTCTGTTCACACAGCATGCATTTTGTAGCACTGGGCAGCCCGCCTGTATGTGCATTAGTAATAGGCTGTAACCCAGATGTGCTGCATTGCTTGTGTGAATTATGCCACATACAGACTAGTATCCTTTATCTTTTTGTGCACTAAAATACCAAACAGCCAACACTGGATTGAAAGTGGTCGTTTCATCAGTATTGTTGCACCTGTGTTTCAGCCATCATTAATTGGGTCCGCTGCACCCTGCCAGTGCATTTGTTTTGGAGGCCTTGAGCAGGTAATCTTCTCTTCTTTTTTCTCTGACTTTTATCAAATTTTTGGAGGATCTTGTAAGTCCTCTTTTTGTGTCCGTGAGCTTTCCTCATGCCAATGTTATTGAAGCCACTATTCTTATGAGAAACTCTAAGGCTATGTGCACACCCTGTGGATTTTCCTGCGGATCCGCAGCGGATTTGACGCTGCGGATCTGCAGCCGTTTTCCATGCATTGTACAGTACCATGTAAACCTATGGGAAACAAAATCCGCAGTGCAGATGCTGTGGAAAAAAACGCTCAGAAATGCAGCGGTTTACATTCCGCAGCATGTCAATGGTTTGTGCGGATTCCGCTGCGGTTTACACCTGCTCCTCAACAGGAATCCGCAGGTGTAAAACCACAGGTAGAATCCGCACAAAAACCGCGGTAAATCCGCGATAATTCCGCAGTGCGGTTTACCTGCGGATTTATAAAAACTAGTGCAGAAAAATCCGCAGACATCCCACCTACGTGTACACATACCCTAAGGGAACAAATGTTTTCATTTTGCGTATTCCTTTGCTACCAAGCGACATGCCCTCCCAATCCGACTTGCATTTGCTATGACTATAAAAGAAGCACAAGGTCAATCACTTAAAGTAACCAGCATTAATTTGGAGAGCCCGTGTTTTTCACATGGACAGTTGTATGTTGCTTGCTCTAACCCCAAAAATCTTTTCATATATGGACCTGAAGGTAAAGCCAGAAACATTGTTTACCAAAATGCACTACAATAAATAGTTGTTTAACTGTAAACCAATTTTACTCTTTTGTCCGTGAGCTACAGGGTGCGCCATATATATGGATACACCTGAATAAAATGGGAATGGTTGGTGATATCAACTTCTTGTTTGTGGCACATTAGTATATGGGAGGGGAGAAACTTTTCAAGATAGGTGGTGACCATGGCGGAAACAACAGATACTGGAAGCCTGTGCTAGCATTTCTTCTGCGGTGTTGCTATCAGTGTGTCAAGAGTGGGAGAAGAGGGTTGGATTGACAATCCAACACAATGGGCAGCACTTTGAACACATTTTATAAGTGGTCAAACTTGTACTTAACTCGTGAAAGAATAAAGATACATTAAAACCAAGCACGCCATTGTTTTCCTGTGAAATTCTCAATAAGTTTGATGTGTCACATGACCCTCTTCCCATTGGAAAAAATAAAGTTGGATCCAAAATGGCCGACTTCAAAATGGCCACCACGGTCACCACCCATCTTGAAAAGTTTTCCCCCTCCCATATACTAATGTGCCACAATCAGGAAGTTGATATCACGAACTATTCCCATTTTATTTAGGTGAATCCATATAAATGGCCCACCCTGTACTTATAGATTACACTGGAGGGAGGGGGGGGGAGGGGGGGAGAGGCATGCACAATGTTGTTAATTGGGTGCAAATGTTTTATGTGTTTGTGTAAGGTGTATAAATTTTCATTTTTGATAAAAAAAATAGTTCAAAAAATAGTTGTAATAGTTTATACTGCATAATATGTATTGAATATGTAAAATCAATAAAAATGTTGAAAAAGTTGTTCACATCAATGTTACGGCAAATTAGTAAAATGCCAAAATAATAAAAATTGAAAGTGAAAAAAAACAAAACAAAACATCGTAGCACTCTGAAAATGTCAATTTCAGGGTGACACTGAAAATTTCACTTTAGCTACCATAACCAACAATTTAACATACTTTCTGGGAGCGAAGCCGTGGGTATTCTACTAGTACTCCCTATCTATCTATCTATCTATCTAAATATTTTTTTTTTATTATTATTATTTATTTATATAGCACCATTAATTCCATGGTGCTGTACATGAGAAGGGGTTACATCAAAATAAAAATATCACTTACAGTAAACAAAACTAACAATGACAGACTGGTACAGAGGGAAGAGGACCCTGCCCTTGCAGGCTTACATTCTACAGGATTATGGGGAAGGAGACAGTAGGTCGAGGGTAGCAGTAGCTCCAATGGTGTTGAGGTGGCCGTGTGGTCTTTACAGGCTGTAAGCTTCCTTGAAGAGGTGGGTTTTCAGGTTCCTTTTGAAGGATCCACAAGTAGTGGATAACCGGATGTGTTGTGGCACAGAATTCCAGAGGATGGGTGATATTCGGGAGGAGTCTTGGAGGCGATTGAGTGAGGAGCGAATAAGCGTGGAGGAAAGGAGGAGGTCTTGGGAGGACCGGAGATTACGTGAGGGAAGATATTGAGAGATTAGTGTGGAAATATATGGAGGAGAAAGGTTATGAATGGCTTTGTAGGTCAGTGTTAGTAATTTAAACTGGATACGCTGGGAAATTGGGAGCCAGTGAAGGGATTTGCAAAGAGGGGAAGCAGGAGTGTAGCGAGGAGAGAGATTAATTAGTCGGGCAGCAGAGTCAAGGACGGACTGGAGGGGTGCGAGAGTGTTAGAAGGTAGGCCACAGAGGAGTATGTTGCAGTAGTCGAGGCGGGAGATGATTAGGGCATGCACGAGCATTTTGGTAGAGTGTGGGTTGAGGAAAGGACGGAAATATTTTTGAGCTGGAGGCGACAGGAGGTGGCGAGAGCTTGGATGTGCGGTTTGAAGGACAGGGCAGAGTCAAGGGTTACTCCGAGGCAGCGGATTTTGGGGACAGGGGAAAGTGTGAATTCATTTATTTTGATAGATAGATCAGGTAGGGAAGATATGCGTGATGGAGGAAAGATATAGATAGAGATATATATATAGATATATATATATATAGAGATATATATATAGATATATATATATAGAGATATATATATATATATATATATATATATATATATATATATATATACCCCATATATGATGCCCCAGTGTTTGATGGGCCCATATAAAGCTCCAATTATAATGGGCCCCATATATGATGCTCCAGTGTATGATGGGCCCCATATATGATGCTCCAGTGTATAATGGGAGATCTAGGAGTGCGCTGGGCTTGATCAATACCGACTATAATATAGGTTTTGTTGAGCTGATCTCATTTCATTACAGTTGAGCATGTTATATTTGTAGGCTATAATTTCTCCTGAAATAGAAGCAAGGCACAAGCTGTAGCTATGGCAGCCGTGCCAGTCTTACATAATCTGAACAGACAGCTACTGTCTCACCAGCTCTTTCAGAATTCCCATTTCCCTGTGTATCTGGAAGTTTGAAGCACAATAGAAGCCTGTTACGGCAGACAAAAAAGCATTTTATAGTAAGCCCCAATAAAATTCAAGTCCAGCGTTGCTCTTGCTGTCTCAGTATCGCCATGTCATTGTTTATCCAGAAGTTTATTGAATTTGTAGACTTTGTGTGATATATTTATTGCTTAAAAGGAACCGTCTGGATTAGAAAACCACACTCAAATACTTAAATACTTTCTCGCGTTTATATAGGGTGGTTGGGGGAGGTAAGGGAAGAGTAAAGGTACCTTCACACATAACGATATCGTTAACGATATCGTTGCTTTTTGTGACGTAGCAACGATATCGTTAAGGAAATCGTTATGTGTGACAGCGACCAACGATCAGGCCCCTGCTGGGAGATCGTTGGTCGCTGAGGAAAGTCCAGAACTTTATTTCGTCGCTGGACTCCCTGCTGACATCGCTGGATCGGCATGTGTGACACCGATCCAGCGATGTCTTCACTGGTAACCAGGGTAAACATTGGGTAACTAAGCGCAGGGCCGCGCTTAGAAACCCGATGTTTACCCTGGTTACCTTCCTAAAAGTAAAAAAAACAAACACTACATACTTACCTACCGCTGTCTGTCCCCGGCGCTCTGCTTCTCTGCTCTGGCTGTGAGCGTCGGTCAGCCGGAAAGCAGAGCGGTGACGTCACCGCTCTGCTTTCCGGCCGCTGTGCTCACAGCCAGTGCAGGAGGAGTGCAGAGAAGCTGAGCGCCGGGGACAGACAGCGGTAGGTAAGTATGTAGTGTTTGTTTTTTTTACTTTTAGGATGGTAACCAGGGTAAACATTGGGTTACTAAGCGCGGCCCTGCACTTAGTTACCCGATGTTTACCCTGGTTACCGGCATCGTTGGTCGCTGGAGAGCTGTCTGTGTGACAGCTCTCCAGCGACCAAACAGCGACGCTGCAGCGATCCGGATCGTTGTCGGTATCGCTGCAGCGTCGCTTAATGTGAAGGGGCCTTAACAAAGTGTCTCTTGCTCTGGAGGACCCAATTTGTCTATACAGGAAACAAACAGTTCTCTGATTTCAATTGAAACTGTGTAATGCTTCTCTTCTCCTGTGGGGGCACTGCCAGGAAATTGATTACTTATTGCCAGGGTTAACCACAGGTCACAGCAGCAAGACACCCTGTGATCAGCTTAAGGTACCTTCACACATAACGATATTGTTAACGATATCGTTGCTATTTGTGACGTAGCAACGATATCGTTAATGAAATCGTTATGTGTGACAGCGACCAACGATCAGGCCCCTGCTGGGAGATCGTTGGTCGCTGAGGAAAGTCCAGAACTTTATTTCGTCGCTGGACTCCCTGGAGACATCGCTGGATCGGCGTGTGTGACACCGATCCAGCGATGTCTTCACTGGTAACCAGGGTAAACATCGGGTAACTAAGCGCAGGGCCGCGCTTAGTAACCCGATGTTTACCCTGGTTACCATGCTAAAAGTAAAAAAAAACAAACAGTACATACTTACCTACCGCTGTCTGTCCTCCAGCGCTGCGCTCTGCACTCCTCCTGTACTGGCTGTGAGCCGGAAAGCAGAGCGGTGACGTCACCGCTCTGCTTTCCTGCTCCCAGACAGTACAAGAGGAGAGCAGAGAAGCAGAGCGCAGCGCTGGAGGACAGACAGCGGTAGGTAAGTATCTAGTGTTTGTTTTTTTTTACTTTTAGCATGGTAACCAGGGTAAACATCGGGTTACTAAGCGCGGCCCTGCGCTTAGTTACCCGATGTTTACCCTGGTTACCGGCATCGTTGGTCGCTGGAGAGCGGTCTGTGTGACAGCTCTCCAGCGACCAAACAGCGACGCTGCAGCGATCCGGATCGTTGTCGGTATCGCTGCAGCGTCGCTAAATGTGAAGGGGCCTTTACTGTTACTGGTCTTTTGATAAAAAAAGGAATGGTTTGTCCATAGCAGACAAGCCCATAAAAAAGAATGTACAACCTATTGTTTACTAATTAAAACCAGATACTGATAAATATTTGTTTGTTATTGTATTTTTTATTGTTTTCTATACACAATTATGAGAGAAAACAGACGGGTGAATTGTGGATCCTGTGTTATTTCCTGTCTATAGAGGCGTTTTCAGTCATTGTACAGGAGGAGGTGGTGAGCTGTGATATCACCTATTGTGAATGGTGGATCCTGTTATCTACTGTACATAGAGGTGTTATCAGTCATTGTACAGGAGGGGGTGAGCTGTAACACCTCATTGTGAATGGTGGATCCTGTGTTATCTACTGTATATAGAGGTGTTATCAGTCATTGTACAGGAGGAGATGAGCTGTGACATCACCTATTGTGTAATGTGGCTCCTGTGTTATCCACCGTATATAGAGAAGTTGTCATTGTTCAGGAGGAGGAGGAGAGCCGGGACGTCACATAATGTACATGATAGATTCCGTGTCATCTACTGTATATAGAGGTGTTATCAGTCATTGTACAGGAGGAGGAGGAGCTGGTGAGCTGTGACATCACCTACTGTGAATGGTGGATCCTGTATTATTTGGTGATCGTACTGAGATTGCTGAGATGTTCTTATCTCCACCACGATCTGCGCCAGTTACATCTGCAGAGATTGTCCAGTGTTGTGAATTCTGCTCTTGGGCTCCCTCCGGTGGTTGTAAGTGGCACTTTTGTGAGTTCTGCTCTTGTGCTCCCTCTTGTGGTTTCTAGTGGTATGGCTGCTCCTTGGAGTTAGCTGTCATCAGCTGCCTCCACTTATCGTCTCTTCTGCTCCGCTATTTAAGTCTGGCTCTTTCTTCAGCCTGTGCCACTTGTCAATGTTTCCTGGCTGGATTCACATCTCTGCTTGGATTCTCCTGGTTTCCTGACCAGTTCTGCAAAGATAAGTTCCGGCTTTGCTCATTTCAGTCCACATGTTGTGGACTTATTGTTCTGTGCATTCTATATTTGTCCAGCTTGTCAGTATGGATTATTTCTGTTAGCTGGAAGCTCTGGGAAGCAGATTTACCCTCCACACCTTTAGTCAGGTGTGGAGATTTTGTAAACTCTGTGTGGATGGTTTTGTAGTTTTTATACTGACCGCACAGTATCCTTTCCTGTCCTATCTATCTAGCTAGACTGGCCTCCTATGCTAAAATCTGATTTCATTTCTGCGTATGTTATTTTCCCCTCCTCTCACCGTCAATATTTGTGGGGGGGCTATCTTTCCTTTGGGGATTTTCTCTGAGGCAAGATAGGTTTCCTGTTTCCATCTTTAGGGGAAGTTAGATCTTAGGCTGTGCCGAGGGGTCTAGGGAGCGTCAGGTACCCCCACGGCTATTTTTAGTTGCGCTGCTAGGTTCAGGGTTTGCGGTCAGTACAGATACCACCTCCTTCAGAGCTTGTCTCATGTTGTTCCTAAACCACCAGATCATAACAGTCCAGCCAGGGTAATCCTGTTGCTCTGCTCAGCTAGGTTTAATCATATCCCTGCTGTGGCCAATGGGGCAATAGCACACCCTATACAAACTCCAAACTTTCTACCCTATTTTCCAGATATTCTGCCTACAAGATTCCTGAACATTGATCATGGCTCTGAGGGACCTCGTTTTAAGTCCAAATCTCTTTATAGGTTTAAGCTAAGTTCACACTTTGCGGATTCCACTGCGGATTTTTCCGCAGCAGAATTCCAAAATCCGCAGTGAAAACCTGTTCCGGTTTTTACCGCGGATTTATCGCGGTTTTTACTGCGGTTTCTTCTGTGGATTTTCATCTGCAGTTTCCTATTGGAGCAGGTGAAAATCCGCAGAAAAGAAGTGACATGCTTCGGAATGTAATCCGCTGCGTATCCGCGCGTTTTTTTCCGCAGCATGTGCACAGCGTTTTTTGTATCCCATAAGTTTACATTGCACTATTCTGCAAAAGATCAAATTATGGGTACACAGAGCGGGGATAATGGGTTACTATTAGTGATGAGCGAGTGTACTCGTTGCTCGGGTGACCTCCAAGTATTTAGGACTGCTCGGAGATTTAGTTTTCGTCACCTCAGCTGAATGATTTACAGCTACTAGCCAGGCTGAGTACTTGTGGGGGTTGCCTGGTTGCTAGGGAATCCCCACATGTAATCTAGCAGGCTAGTAGCTGTAAATCATTCAGCTGCTGCGATGAAAACTAAATCTCCGAGCAGTCAAACACTCGGAGGTCACCCGAGTGTGCTCGGGAAAACCCAAGCAATGAGTACACTCGCTCGTCACTAGTTACTATCCAATTAATCAAAAGATATACTAGTTGCCTCTTAAATGTAATATTATGACCTCTGGATGGTCTCATTAGGGGCCAACTTCTACTTGTCTACCAAGCATTCTAAATAAGTGGATGATATCCTTCAAGAGCCTGAGTGTACACCCAATCATGGCGACAGCAGTGCCCGATGCTGCCCTGAATACTTTGCCAGGATCAGGATTTAACAAGTAGAAAGTAAAGGACTTTCTGGTGCAATTATCAGGGTGTTAAATAATTCTCTACACACCCAGCCTCAGCTATTACACAGCCATTATCCTGCTCTGGTGGATGAGATGTGAGAATATTCACATGTTCTTTAAAAAGGAGATATAAAATGTAGGATCTGAAAAGGACAATGATTTATCATTGTAGGAACTACATTTTTAGTAATTGCCAAAAATGAAAACTTGCTGGTACTCTTAAATGCACGTGTACAATAAACACGACCGGTTGTTCTTCAAGACAAACTCATGACAATAATGTGGTCTGTGATCACTTGTGGAAATACTGGTCTCAGCTGGACTGATGGCAACATCATTGCATAAAGAGGGAGGATACCGGATTATGTAGATACTGATCTAAATATCGTTGATACGGTCATGTAGTATTTTATTAGTTTTTCCTGTGAAGTGTGCTGGACTGCTGTATTGAAACTTTGCAATGCTCCGATTGCGCAGGTATCCTTGAAATTTGCCATCCTCCGATCGTGCTGGCGTCCATGAACTTTGCCATGCTCCAATCGCGCCGGCGTCCTTGTGGTGGAAAGAGGTCCTTGTTGAATAATTATAGATGCAAAACTAACTCCTATGCGTGTAGTAGCACATTCTGCATGAGAATTGTGCATCCAAGCACAGGTGATACCCAAAAAGTCCTTATTTAGAAAAGGTTTTGGGATCGTACATATTGTATGTCAACATGCCCCCAAGAAGTGCCTGACACCTGTACATTAAAATATACACTCCCCCCGAGGAGCAATGGATTCAATCCACAAGGAGAAGCAAGACAGACAAGAAGCATTTAGGGGACCTGGCGACATAGGGGCTGTTCCAGAGTGTTTAGGTCTTAAATGTCCCAAATTTTGTATTGTAACTGTTAATGTGCAATTACGCTTTAGTATTTCCACCTTTTAGTCACTAGAAGAGCTATTATAGCTGCTATTTCTGTATTATTCATAAATGTAGCAAAAGATGTATGTTCAGGTATCACTGCACAAATGTTCACTTGTCCTCCATTGAGGTAAGTTAGACCAAAGTCTTCTGCCATAACGTATAGCCTGCAATGCACGACACCTCCAGTTTCTAGCAATACTACAACTCCAATAGACACTATGTAATACCACATCTCACCTGCGGAAGTGCTGAGCAGCAATGTGTGCCTGCCAGCAAAGGGTCCACACAAGATCCATATTTAGACAAATGGTCCAGATTGAACAAATCCTAAGATCAGATAATTGTTACAGGTAGGGCAACGGTGAACATTGACTCAAGCCCACCGACACCTGAGACTAACATTGTCCAAACCCACCAATATCGACAGGTTTGGCTGACAGTCTAATGTACATTAATGAACATGGTGGCACCAGATAGATAATTGTCAGGGTAGGTAAAAATCTGATATGTCCAATTTCAGACCGCTGATCCTTTTGTATTTGGTTAGATAAGCTGTCAACTGAGAAAATACAACAACACTCAGGAAATCGGTGATTCAGTGAGATAACTGATGGCCAAAATATCAGCTGAACTATCGATTAGCTGACAGCTATCCAATGTATTTGGGGGGTGTGACAACAGTATTTTATCTTAACCAGATGTCTAGTTTCAGTAACCAGGAGTCATTGACCCATCTATATGTTGACTGTTGAATTTGTGTGTTTCTTTCTGGTTGGTCAAGAAAACAGACTTTTGTTAGCATAAGCTGTAATATTGAGTTGTAATTTGACATTTGATGTAACATATTGTGCTATTATCCTGGATGACTAGAGATGCAGGATAATTGAACAATGTTTGCTAATATGTTGAATACACATTGTCCAGGCCTGCTAGATTGTTGACTTACAAAACAGAGGAGGAAAAACTATACAAATAGATTAAGTAATCAAATAATGCAAGTTCATCTCATCACCATTCTTCCCCTTTACCTCTGGACGTTGACTTGAAGGACAGATGTTAACTCTAAAAAGAGTATACAAGAAAAGGTTGCACTCTATTGTGCCAAAGCATTGTTGAATATGAAATACATGAAATATGAAATATGAATAACAAAATGGCTTTTGAACATTAGGAAAAATATTTGAGAGACGCTTTGCACAGGATTTGGCCAACCGTCATCATCAACTATAAAAAGAGGATATATGCACATCTATAACAGATGTACCTCCAGATACAAACATACATCCAGACATCCAAACAGCCAAGAGATCCAGAGAGCTAAAGAACCAGAGACTCTTTACAAGACAGCAGTCAAGACATCATGGCTCCATCACGAAAGACACCGATTTGTCATTCTACAGGATGCCATCTGAGAGGACCACGGCCCCAGCAGAAAGAATACAGATTTGCTCTATTGACCATCACTGAACCATGGAAACATTTGGGGTTGTCAGGATTTTGACCCACCGGTCACCAGAGCCCCATGGATACATTTGTGAAAGCCAGGAATGGGACTCACTGGTCACCTGACTCCATGGAGATGTTAGGAGAAAGCAGGCTGTGACCCTCTGATCAATTGACATTGTACTGAAAATGGACTATCAGCTTCCTAAGCTTGTCGTTACCTCCTCTCTGAGTGCATGCCAGAGGTGGGGTAGTCACCCTGGAAGCTCTGATGTAATAGCTGCTTTTATCCTGGCGAGTTAGCAGAAGGGTGAAGCTCTGTACTTTGCACCATCTTGGGTATTTTTCTGGGGCTGTTATACCTATTATTTGCCTGTTTTGTGGTTCAATAAAGTATTGCTACACCACTTTACCCTCACCCCATGTTGTCTGAGTAGTATTACGTCAACGATGAAAGGAGAGTGGGCATTCAGCAAGATGTGCCCTGGTCCATGCAGTTTCAGGCCACCGGACGAGGGCAACCCCTCTATCTTCACAGGGGGCTTCAAAGTGTAACTCGCTCTCCTTTATGATAGTTTTCTCATAAAAGAAAAGAAAGTACCGTATATACTCGAGTATAAACCGAGATTTTCAGCCCACTTTTTTGGGCTGAAAGTCCCCCTCTCGGCTTATACTCGAGTTATACCCGGGGGTCGGCAGGGGAGGGGGAGCTGGGGCTGTGTAATCATGCTTACCTACTGCTGGCACGGTCCCTGCTTCTTCCAGCACTGCATCTTCTTCATGTATTGAACGGTCACATGGTACCGCTCATTACAGCAATGAATATGCGGCTCCACCTCCCATAGAGGTGGAGCCGCATATTCATTACTGTAATGATCGGTAACTGTGACCGCTCAATACAGGAAGAAGATGCAGCGGTGGAAGAAGCAGGGACCGCGCTGGGAGCAGGTAAGTATACAGGGAAGGGATCGCTGCGCGATATTTACCTGCTCCTCGTTCCGGTGCAGCTCCGTCGTCCTCTGGCTGTGACGCTCAGGTTAGAGGGCGCGGTGACGTAGTCAGTGCACGCCCTCTGCTGAGTGTCAGTGCTGGAGACGGAGCCGCACAAGGAGCAGGTAAATATTGAAAGCGCCGGCGTCCTGAGTGAAGAGAGGCGAGTATATGATTTTTTTTAATTGCAGAAGCAGCATTCTATATGGCACAGCTTTATATGGAGCATCTATGGGGCCATAATGAACGGTGCAGAGCATTATATATGGGGCACAGCTTTATATGGAGCATCTATGGGACCATAATGAACGGTGCAGAGCATTATATGTGGCACAGCTTTATATGGGGCCATAATGAACGGTGCAGAGCATTATATGTGGCACAGCTTTATATGGAGCATCTATGGGGCAATAATGAACAGTATGGAGCATCTATTTTTATTTTTGAAATTCACCAGTAGCTGCTGCATTTCCTACCCTAAGCTTATACTCGAGTCAATAAGTTTTCCCAGTTTTTGTGGCAAAATTAGGGGGGGGGGTCGGCTTATACTCGAGTATATACGGTAATTGCCATCATTTTTCCCATTGAGTTTTCCCTCCAAGTCTCCATACTGAGCTAATATCTTTAAGGAAAACAAGTATGTCCCCCTTCAAAACTCTCACTTACTGTACCATTTTTAGTTTTGGAACTCAGGAACAAGCCGCGAAGCAGGGTAGTCGAACATTTCACAGTCTGATACCAAGAGAGCATGTCGTAAACTAAAGGGGAAAGATAAAGGCGTAGTCAGGTCACAGTCAGAGGTCTAAAAACCGGGAAGATAGCAGATCAGACCAAAGAGGCTAGGCAAACTGTTGATCTATTGCTGCCTGACCTTGGACCTTGTTCTGACCATCAAACAGAACACAGGAATACAAGGCAAACCACGGAGCAAATGCTACAATTAGCAGAAATCTGGGACAGCTTATCTAACTAGTTGGGTAATCACATAGCACAGGGAACACCTGTAGGAAGCTAAGCACCTGCAAGTCTCAGACTGGACAGCTAGGCCATCTATCAAAATACCAACAGCTCAGCACGTTTCTGCAATAGATTGGACGACTGAGCTGTCATTCACAGAGTCCAAAACACACCAAGAGGAGGAATCGTGATAAAGAAGATAAAGTGCTGGCATTAGGTAGGCAATGGGAAACAATACATCCACCTAATATTAGAGTACTGAAACTTACGTTAAACCAATAACAAGGAGTCCACTGTAGGAACTCCTAACAATATGCTGTTGCCTGTGGGCCCACCCTGCGGAACGAGAGGAGAAGTGAAGAAATACACGCTGCCCATTGGAATCAGACTGTCCATGTAATGCACAAATATTGATATGTTATGCGGGTTACCTGCAATTGCAGGAACTCATTGCTAGAGATGAGCAAATTTGATCGGGTCCCTGCTTATTCGGCAAGCTATAGCATTTGACGAATAAGCTGCAGAGGGAACCCAGGTACAGTACAGACCAAAAGTTTGGACACACCTCATTTAAAGATTTTTCTGTATTTTCACGACTATGAAAATTGTACATTCACACTGAAGGCATCAAAACTATGAATTAACATGTGGAATTATATACTTAACAAAAAAGTGTGAAATAACTGAAATTATGTCTTATATTCTAGGTTCTTCAAAGTAGCCACCTTTTGCTTTGATGACTGCTTTGCACACTCTTGGCATTCTCTTGAGGAGCTTCAAGAGGTAGTCTCCGGGAATGGTCTTCCAACAATCTTGAAGGAGTTCCCAGAGATGCTTAGCACTTGTTGGCCCTTTTGCCTTCACTCTGCGGTCCAGCTCACCCCAAACCATCTCGATTGGGTTCAGGTCTGGTGACTGTGGAGGCCAGGTCATCTGGCGTAGCACCCCATCACTCTCCTTCTTGGTCAAATAGCCCTTACACAGCCTGGAGGTGTGTTTGGGGTCATTGTCCTGTTGAAAAATAAATGCTGGTCCAACTAAACGCAAACCGGATGGAATAGCATGCCGCTGCAAGATGCTGTGGTAGCCATGCTGGTTCAGTATGCTTTCAATTTTGAACAAATCCCCAACAGTGTCACCATCAAAGCACCCCCACACCATCACACCTCCTCCTCCATGCTTCACGGTGGGAGCCAGGCATGTAGAGTCCATCCGTTCACCTTTTCTGTGTCGCACTAAGACACGGTGGTTGGAACCAAAGATCTCAAATTTGGACTCATAAGACCAAAGCACAGATTTCCACTGGTCTAATGTCCATTCCTTGTGTTCTTTAGCCCAAACAAGTCTCTTCTGCTTGTTGCCTGTCCTTAGCAGTGGTTTCCTAGCAGCTATTTTACCATGAAGGCCTGCTGCACAAAGTCTCCTCTTAACAGTTGTTGTAGAGATGCGTCTGCTGCATGTACTGTACTGTACATGGAACGCACTGGCTGATCAGCTATCCGGCGCCACAGCTGCATGTGTCGCAGCTGTGTGACAGTCACAACACATGCATAGAAAGCCTGTGTGTGTTGGGCTGTCCATGCATGTGCTGTGACAGTGACACAGCCGCGACACATGCAGCAGGGACCCGATCAAATTTGCTCAACTCTACTTCCTCAGGGAAGCTATGAGTACTCACAAAACGTGCGTTGGGGCAGAGGGAATCAAAGTCATAACCCGCAGCACTCCAAAAGATCTTCAGGATTCTAGACATCTATAGGTATAAACTTTTCATTTCACTTTTGATATGGCATTTTAGGCATTTGCTTATTAGCACAAAAACTGCCAGTCGGCATACACATATACTATAATTTTATGCACTTGCACTTTTTGGTCCTTGTGGACTTTGAATAATCCTGTGATTATGCATATTTTGTATCCAACCTATTGAATCTAAGAAAGAATCCTCTGACATGATCCATTTAATGGTCAATACATCTCATTACTTACATGCTTTACACTAGTGAGTTTGACATGACCAGTCGGACCCGATATGCGGGTTACCTGCCATTGTAGGAACTCCCACACACACTTTCTACTCCTCTGATGAATCCCTCATATGGAGGAAGAAACGCGTAGGGAGATACAACACATGCTGGTGGGTACGTCTTTGCAGCCTTACTTGAGGACTGTCCTAGTAAGGGCAGGAGCAATACGGGAGCACTGCAGGGGGTCAGGAGAACTGCCCCCTCCTTATACCTACTCTTTATGTTCCTGCCTGCCTGTGACCCGAGGAGAACAAGTTCAACTCAAAGCGGTGAGTCCAAACTATTTTTCACGGAGCACTGGTAATCTTAGCAGAAGCACTTTATCACTTTGTTTTCACTTGATTTATCCAGTTTTAGATATTATATTAAAAGTTATGTTTTTAGTCAATGGAATCTCTCCTTGCTAATTAGTCTATTTCGCCTGAGTGTATTGATTAGTGGGCTATACTGACCGTACTATTGCTGACTGTGATGTAGGTACAAGTTGCATCTGTGAAAAACACGGATAGAACAAACGTACATCTGAATGAGCCCTTACAGAATCGACAGCAGTTTTTTGAAGATTCACAGAAATAACCCATTAATCACAGTCAATGTCGGACTCAGTTGGCAAAGGCCCACTGGTAACAATGATTCTTGGGGCCCACTGTTCAGCTATTTGCAAAAATAACCTGATCCTAGTACACAAATTTATTTTTGCTAATATTAGTTGGACCAGCTTGTTTAACCCCTGTCTGACATCAGACATACTATTCCGTCCATGTGACCTGGGCCAATTTGACCATGGACTGAATAGTACGTCTGAGCAATCGGCCACAATTATGGCCGATCGCCGCCGGGTGTCAGCTGATTCTGACAGCTGGCACCCGGTACTAGGTGCCAGGAGCAGTCACAGACCGCTCCCGGCACTTTAACCCCCAAAATACTGCGATTGAACACGATCGCAGCATTCCGAAAGCTGGCGCAGGAGCTACCAGCCCCTCTGCCTTTGCAGTGCAGCGCTGGGCTGACAGCTTATATGGTATGCAGATGCTGCTTCATCTGCATGTCATAGAAGCGTTCAGCCTGCAAAAAATGATACTATAGTGGCACAAAGTAAAAAAGTTAGAAAAAGTTTTAAAAAAATGTATTTAAATAATTGTAAAAATATTTTTAAACAAATTAACCCCTTCCCGACCTTTGACGCCACGTAGGCGTCATGAAAGTCGGTGCCATTCCGACCCATGACGCCTATGCGGCGTCATGGAAAGATCGCGTCCCTGCAGGCCGGGTGAAAGGGTTAACTCCCATTTCACCCGATCTGCAGGGACAGGGGGAGTGGTAGTTTAGCCCAGGGGGGGTGGCTTCACCCCCTCGTGGCTACGATCGCTCTGATTGGCTGTTGAAAGTGAAACTGCCAATCAGAGCGATTTGTAATATTTCACCCATTATAACGGGTGAAATATTACAATCCAGCCATGGCCGATGCTGAAATATCATCGGCCATGGCTGGAAATACTAATGTGCCCCCACCCCACCCCACCGATCGCCCCCGCAGCCCCCCGATCTGGCCGGTACACTGCTCCGGCTCCCCTCCGTCCAGTGCTCCGCTCCCTCCCGTGCTCGTGTCCGCTCCCCCCGTGCTCCAATCACCCCCCCGTGCTCCAATCACCCCCCCTGCACTCCGATCCACCCCCCCCCGTGCTCCGTTCCACCCCCCCGTGCTCCATTCCAGCCCCCCCGTGCTCCGTTCCACGCCCCCCGCGCTCCGTTCCACCCCTCCCGCGCTCCGATTCCCCCCCCCGTGCTCCGATCCCCCCCGTGGTCCCCCCCCACCCTATCATACTTACCGATCCAGCCGTGGTCCCGTCCGTCTTCTCCCGGGCGCCGCCATCTTCCAAAATGGCGGGCGCATGCGCAGTGCGCCCGCCGAATCTGCCGGCCGGCAGATTCGTTCCAAAGTGCATTTTGATCACTGAGATATAATCTATCTCAGTGATCAAAATAAAAAAAATAATAAATGACCCCCCCCTTTGTCACCCCCATAGGTAGGGACAATAAAAAAATAAAGAAATTTTTTTTTTTCCACTAATGTTAGAATAGGGTTAGGGTTAGGGGTAGGGTTAGGGTTAGGGGTAGGGTTAGGGTTAGGGTTAGGGCTAGGGGTAGGGGTAGGGGTAGGGGTAGGGTTAGGGTTAGGGTTAGGGCTAGGGGTAGGGGTAGGGTTAGGGTTAGGGGTAGGGTTAGGGGTAGGGTTAGGGGTAGGGTTAGGGGTAGGGCTAGGGTTAGGGCTAGGGTTAGGGTTAGGAATGTGCACACGTATTCTGGTCCTCTGCGGATTTTTCCGCTGCGGATTTGATAAATCCGCAGTGCTAAACCGCTGCGGATTTATGGCGGATTTACCGCGTTTTTTTCTGCGCATTTCACTGCGGTTTTACAATTGCGATTTTCTATTGGAGCAGTTGTAAAACCGCTGCGGAATCCGCACAAAGAAGTGACATGCTGCGGAATGTAAACCGCTGCGTTTCCGTGCAGTTTTTCCGCAGCATGTGTACAGCGATTTTTGTTTCCCATAGGTTTACATTGAACTGTACACTCATGGGAAACTGCTGCGGATCCGCAGCGTGTGCACATACCTTTAGAATTAGGCTATGTGCACACGGTGCGGATTTGGCTGCGGATTCGCAGCAGTGTTCCATCAGGTTTACAGTACCATGTAAACATATGAAAAACCAAATCCGCTGTGCCCATGGTGCGGAAAATACCGCGCGGGAACGCTGCGTTGTATTTTCCGCAGCATGTCAATTCTTTGTGCGGATTCCGCAGCGTTTTACACCTGTTCCTCAATAGGAATCCGCAGGTGAAATCCGCACAAAAAACACTGGAAATCCGCGGAAAATCCGCAGGTAAAACACAGTGCCTTTTACCCGCGGATTTTTCAAAAATGGTGCGGAAATATCTCACACGAATCCGCAACGTTGGCACATAGCCTTAGGGTTAGGGTTGGAATTAGGGTTGTGGTTAGGGTTAGGGGTGTGTTGGGGTTAGTGTTGTGGTTAGGGGTGTGTTGGGGTTAGGGTTGTGATTAGGATTATGGCTACAGTTGGGATTAGGGTTAGGGGTGTGTTGGGGTTAGTGTTGGAGTTAGAATTGAGGGGTTACCACTGTTTAGGCACATCAGGGGTCTCCAAACGCAACATGGCGCCACCATTGATTCCAGCCAATCTCGTATTCAAAAAGTCAAATGGTGCTCCCTCACTTCCGAGCCCTGACGTGTGCCCAAACAGTGGTTTACCCCCACATATGGGGTACCAGCATACTCAGGACAAACTGCGCAACAATTACTGGGGTCCAATTTCTCCTGTTACCCTTGTGAATCTAAAAAAATGCTTGCTAAAACATAATTTTTGAGGAAAGAAAAATGATTTTTTATTTTCACGGCTCTGCGTTGTAAACGTCTGTGAAGCACTTGGGGGTTCAAAGTGCTCACCACATATCTAGATAAGTTCCTTGGGGGGTCTAGTTTCTAAAATGGGGTCACTTGTGGGGGGTCTCTACTGTTTAGGCACACCAGGGGCTCTGCAAACGCAACGTGACACCCGCAGACCATTCCATCAAAATCTGCATTTCAAAAGTCACTACTTCCCTTCTGAGCCCCGACGTGTGCCCAAACAGTGGTTTACCCCCACATATGGGGTATCAGCGTACTCAGGAGAAACTGGACAACAACTTTTGGGGTCCAATTTCTCCTGTAACCCTTGGGAAAATAAAAAATTCTGGGCTAAATAATTATTTTTGAGGAAAGAAAACGTATTTATTATTTTCACGGCTCTGCATTATAAACTTCTATGAAGCACTTGGGGGTTCAAAGTGCTCACCACACATCTAGATAAGTTCCTTTCAGGGTCTAGTTTCCAAAATGGGGTCACTTGTGGGGGGTTTCTACTGTTTAGGCACATCAGGGGCTCTGCAAACGCAACGTGACGCCCGCAGAGCATTCCATCAAAGTCTGCATTTCAAAACGTCACTACTTCAATTCCAAGCCCCGGCATGTGCCCAAACAGTAGTTTACCCCCACATATGGGGTATCACCGTACTCAGGAGAAACTGGACAACAACTTTTGGGGTCAAATTTCTCCTGTTACCCTTGGGAAAATTAAAAAATTCTGGGCTAAATAATTATTTTTGAGGAAAGAAAACGTATTTATTATTTTCACGGCTCTGCATTATAAACTTCTATGAAGCACTTGGGGGTTCAAAGTGCTCACCACACATCTAGATAAGTTCCTTTGGGGGTCTAGTTTCCAAAATGGGGTCACTTGTGGGGGGTTTCTACTGTTAAGCCACATCAGGGGCTCTGCAAACGCAACGTGACGCCCACAGAGCATTCCATCAAAGTCTGCATTTCAAAACGTCACTACTTCACTTCCGAGCCCCGGCATGTGCCCAAACAGTGATTTACCCCCACATATGGGGTATCAGCGTACTCAGGAGAAACTGGACAACAACTTTTGGGGTCAAATTTCTCCTGTTACCCTTGGGAAAATAAAAAATTGCAGGCTAAAAGATCATTTTTGAGAAAATAATTTTTTTTTTTTATTTTCATGGCTCTGCGTTATAAACTTCTGTGAAGCACTTGGGGGTTCAAAGTCCTCACCACACATCTAGATTAGTTCCTTTGGGGGTCTAGTTTCCAAAATGGTGTCATTTCTGGGGGATCTCCAATGTTTAAGCACACAGGGGCTCTCCAAACGTGACATAGTGTCCGCTAATGATTGGAGCTAATTTTCCATTTAAAAAGCCAAATGGCGTGCCATCCCTTCCGAGCCCTGCCGTGCGCCCAAACAGTGGTTTACCCCCACATATGGGGTATCAGCGTACTCAGGACAAACTGGACAACAATATTTGGGGTCCAATTTCTCCCATTATCCTTGGCAAAATAGGAAATTCCAGGCTAAAAAATCATTTTTGAGGAAAGAAAAATTATTTTTTATTTTCATGGCTCTGCGTTATAAACTTCTGTGAAGCACCTGGGGGTTTAAAGTGCTCAATATGCATCTAGATAAGTTCCTTGGGGGGTCTAGTTTCCAAAATGGGGTCACTTGTGGGGGAGCTCCAATGTTTAGGCACACAGGGGGCTCTCCAAACGCGACATGGTGTCCGCTAACAATTGGAGCTAATTTTCCATTCAAAAAGTCAAATGGCGCGCCTTCCCTTCCGAGCCCTGCCGTGTGCCCAAACAGTGGTTTACCCCCACATATGAGGTATCGGCGTACTCGGGAGAAATTGCCCAACAAATTTTATGATCCATTTTATCCTACTGCCCATGTGAAAATGAAAAAATTGAGGCGAAAATAATTTTTTTGTGAAAAAAAAGTACTTTTTCATTTTTACAGATCAATTTGTGAAGCACCTGAGGGTTTAAAGTGCTCACTAGGCATCTAAATAAGTTCCTTGGGGGGTCTAATTTCCAAAATGGGGTCACTTGTGGGGGAGCGCCAATGTTTAGGCACACAGGAGCTATCCAAACGCGACATGGTGTCCGCTAACGATGGAAATAATTTTTCATTCAAAAAGTCAAATGGCGCTCCTTCCCTTCCGAGCCTTACCATGTGCCCAAACAGTGGTTTACCCCCACATGTGAGGTATTGGTGTACTCAGGAGAAATTGCCCAACACATTTTAGGATCCATTTTATCCTGTTGCCCATGTGAAAATGAAAAAATTGAGGCTAAAAGAATTTTTTTGTGAAAAAAAAGTACTTTTTCATTTTTACGGATCAATTTGTGAAGCACCTGGGGGTTCAAAGTGCTCACTATGCATCTAGATAATTTCCTTGGGGCGTCTAGTTTCCAAAATGGGGTCATTTGTGGGGGAGCTCCAATTTTTAGGCACACGGGGGCTCTCCAAACGTGACATGGTGTCCGCTAAAGAGTGGAGCCAATTTTTGATTCAAAAAGTCAAATGGCGCTCCTTCCCTTCCAAGCCCTGCCGTGCGCCCAAACAGTGGTTTACCCCCACATATGAGGTATCAGCGTACTCAGGACAAATTGGACAACAACTTTCGTGGTTCAGTTTCTCCTTTTACCATTGGGAAAATAAAAAAATTGTTGCTAAAAGATAATTTTTGTGACTAAAAAGTTAAATGTTCATTTTTTCCTTCCATGTTGCTTCTGCTGCTGTGAAGCACCCGAAGGGTTAATAAACTTCTTGAATGTGGTTTTGAGTACCTTGAGGGGTGCAGTTTTTAGAATGGTGTCACTTTTGGGTATTTTCAGCCATATAGACCCCTCAAACTGACTTCAAATGTGAGGTGGTCCCTAAAAAAAATGGTTTTGTAAATTTCGTTGTAAAAATGACAAATCGCTGGTCAAATTTTAACCCTTATAACTTCCTAACAAAAAAAAATTTTGTTTCCAAAATTGTGCTGATGTAAAGTAAACATGTGGGAAATGTTATTTATTAACTATTTTGTGTCACATATCTCTCTGGTTTAACAGAATAAAAATTCAAAATGTGAAAATTGCGAAATTTTCAAAATTTTCGCCAAATTTCCGTGTTTATCACAAATAAATGCAGAATTTATTGACCTAAATTTACCACTAACATGAAGCCCAATATGTCACGAAAAAACAATCTCAGAACCGCTACGATCCGTTGAAGCGTTCCTGAGTTATTACCTCATAAAGGGACACTGGTCAGAATTGCAAAAAACGGCAAGGTCTTTAAGGTCAAAATAGGCTGGGTCTTGAAGGGGTTAATAAAAAAAAAAAAAATAAAAAAAATCAATATTTATTCTATCTCTAAATAAATATTTTAATGAAAAAATCTAAACAATGAAAGTACACATATTTGGTATTGCCGAATCCGCAACGACCCAACCTATAACACTATACCACTAGTCAACCCCTTTAGTGAACACCATAAAAAAAAACAAGGCAAAAAACAATGCTTTATCATCATATGCCGAAGTGGAATAACGCGATCAAAAAGACAGATATAAATAAATATGGTACCGCTGAAAACGTCATGTTGTCCTGCAGAAAACAAGCCCCCATAGAGCTACATCAGCGTAAAAATAAAAAAAAAGTTATAGCTATTAGAATTAAGCGATGCAAAAATAATTACTTTTTATATACAATTGTTTTTATTGTATAAAAGCGCCAAAACATAAAAAAAATATAAATGAGGTATTGCTGTAATTGTACTAACCCAAAGAATAAAACTGCCTTATCAATTTTACCACCCATGGAACGGTATAAAAACGCCCCCCCAAAAGAAATTCATGAATTGCTGGTTTTTGCATCCCAAAAATCAGAAAAGAAAGATAAAAAAAAAGTCATGTGCCCGAAAATGGTACCAATAAAAACATCAACTCATCCCGCAAAAAATGAGACCTCACATGACTGTCGGACGAAATATAAAAAAATTATAGCTCAAAATATGGTGATGCAGAAACTATTTTTTGCAATAAAAACTGTCTTTTAGTGTGTGACTGCAGCCAAACATAATAACCCACTATAAGGCCTCTTTTGTTATGATCTGGTGGCCTAGGAGCAGCATGAGACGTACTCTGGAGAAGGTGGTACCTGTACTGACCGCAGACCCTGAACTTAGCACCGCAACTAGAAGTAGCCGTGGGATGTACCTAACACTCCCTAGACACCTCGACACAGCCTAAGAACTAACTTCCCCTAAAGATAGAAACGGGAAAACTATCTTCATTGAGAGGTGTAGTTGGTAAAATGGGGTGACTTATGGGGGAGGGTGGGTTGCTGTTTTGGCACCTCATGTGCTCTCCCAGTGGGTCATGACACCTGCAAACCATAACAGTAAAATCTGGCGCTTGTTCCCTTCTGAGCTCTGCCATGCACCCAAACAGTGGCTCACCCCCACAAATGGGGTATCAGCATACTCCAGACAAATTGCACAACAGCTTTTGAGGTCCAGTTTCTCCTGCTACCCTTGGGAAAAATTAAAAAAAATGTGGACTGAATTTAATTTTTTATGAAAAATGGTTAAATGTTCATTTTTTATTTTTTTAAACGTTACAAAAATTCCTGTGATGCACCTGAAGGGTTAATAAACATCTTGAATTTGATTTTCAGCACCTTGAGGGGGTTCAAATTATAGAATGATGTCACTTTTGGGTATTTTCTATCATATAGACCCCTCAAAGTGAATTCAAATGTGAAGTGGTCCCTAAAAAAAAAGTTGTGAAAATGAGAAATAGCTCTTTAACTTTTAACCATTTTAACTCCCTAACAAAAAAAAAAAAATGTTGGTTCCAAAATTGTGCTGATGTAAAAGTAGACATGTGGGAAATGTTATTTATTAAGTATTTTGTGTGACATCTCTGTGATTTAAGGGCATGAAAACTCAATGTCAGAATCACCGGGATTCATTGAAGCGTTCCAGAGAGTGAGAGTGAGGGCTTGTTTTCACTTGCGAGGAACACGTCCGTGTCTCGCATGTGGAAACGAAGCTCTGGTGCTGGCATTCCGGAGCAGAGCGTACGGCTCCATGTGTTGCTATGCGGCCGCACGCTCCGCTCCACAGTGCCGGCGCCAGAGCTTCGTTTCCACATGCGAGACACGGACGTGTTCCTCGCAAGTGAAAACAAGCCCTGAGAGTGAGAGTGAGAGATGCAGCTTCTGGAAGCAGTGAGAGAACCTGAAGGGTTGTTGTATGTGGTGGAGCTACAGAGGAAAGGAGTAGAGGAGAGAGGAAAGGCTCGGGGGGGGGGGGGAACAGCAGAAGGACAGCCTCAGAACCAGAGCGCTGTAGCCGGGTACCGGGAGCACGAGGCCTTAGTGGAACTGTATGACACTTGGCAGAACCGGAGGGCTCAGAGCTGTATGTAATTGGCCCACACCACGCCTGAGACGCAGCTGCACCTGAGGAGCCCGGGGCATGATAGAGTCCCTGTAAAAAGGTTCAAGCTGCCCGTAATGCAGGTACCAGTCTTAGGACAGGGGGGATAGACGACTGTGGCCTGCCAACTACAGTAAACCAGGTAAAGATTTACAACTTGTGTTTTTTACTCGTTTTACCAGCCTACACCATCATCGCCATACACTTCAGGACCTCTGGGGACCCCGCTTCACCTGTGAGAAGCGTTACCATCATTGCTGCAACAACTTCTCCCAGAGGACGCCCTTGATGCAGCGTCGGTTCCACTATTGACCGAACACTGTTATGATCTGGTGGCCTTGGAGCAGCATGAGACGTACTCTGGAGAAGGTGGCACCTGTACTGACCGCAAACCCTGAACTTAGCAGCGCAACTAGAAGCAGCCGTGGGGGAGTACCTAATTCTCCCTAGACCCCTCGACAAAGCCTAAGAATTAACTACCCCTAAAGACAGAAACAGAAAACCTATCTTGCCTCAGAGAAAATCCCCAAAGGATAGACAGCCCCCCACAAATATTGACTGTGAGAGGAGAGGGAAATAACATACGCAGACATGAAATCAGGAATTAGCATAGGAGGCCATACTAGCTAAAAAGAAAGGATAGAACAGAGTACTATGCGGTCAATATAAAAACACTAGAAAATATCCACCACAGAAAATACAAAACACCACATCTGACTAAAGACATGGAGGGTATACCTGCATCTCCAGAGACACAGCTAGGCTGCAAAAAATCCTTCACAACAAAGCTGGACAAGACAAAACATGAAAAATGCACAGAACTATAAGGTCCACAGCAGGTGGACAGCAAAAACAAAGCCAGGACTTCTCTTTGAAGAAAAGCACAGCGAACAGGAGAGACCAGAAGGGATGTGAATCCTCCAAAAACAATGGACAACTGGCACTGACTAAAGGAATAAGAAAGGCTATATAGCCCAGCCCAAATTGCAAAAAATAGATACACCTGATAAATGCTTCGATCCAACTACCGCAGCACTACCACTCATAACCACCAGAGGGAGCCCAAGAGCAGAATTCACAACAGTACCCCCCCCTTGAGGAGGGGTCACCGAACCCTCACCAGAGCCCCCAGGCCGATCAGGACGAGCCAAATTAAAGGCATGAACCAAATCGTCAGCATGAATATCGGAGGCAACAACCCAAGAATTATCCTCCTGGCCATAACCCTTCCATTTAACCAGATACTGAAGCTTCCGCCTCGAAAAATGAGAATCCAAAATCTTCTCAACCACATACTCCAACTCCCCATCAATCAACACCGGGGCCGGAGGATCAACAGAGGGAACAACGGGCACCACATACTTCCGCAACAAAATCTATGGAACACATTATGGATGGAAAAAGAGGCTGGAAGGGCCAAACGAAAAGACACTGGATTGATAATCTCAGAAATCCTATAAGGACCAATAAACCGAGGCTTGAACTTAGGGGAAGAAACCTTCATAGGAACATGACGGGAAGACAACCAAACCAGATCACCAACCCGAAGCCAGGAACCAACACACCGACGACGGTTAGCAAAACACTGAGCCTCCTGAGACAACACCAAATTGTCCACCACATGAGCCCAAATCCGCTGCAGCCTGTCAACCACAGAATCCACACCAGGACAATCAGAAGGCTCAACCTGCCCTGAAGAAAACGAGGATGAAAACCAAAATTACAAAAAAAAAGGCGAAACCAAGGTAGCAGAACTAGCCCGATTATTAAGGGCAAACTCGGCCAATGGCAAGAAAGCCACCCAATCATCCTGATCAGCAGACACAAAGCATCTCAAATAAGTCTCCAAGGTCTGATTAGTTCGCTCGGTCTGGCCATTTGTCTGAGGATGAAATGCGGAAGAAAAAGACAAATCAATGCCCAGCCTAGCAAAAGAGGCCCGCCAAAACCTAGAAACAAACTGGGAACCTCTATTGGACACAATATTCTCCGGAATGCCATGCAAACGAACCATGCAAACGAACAGCAAGGCTTAGCCCGCGCGCAAATCCCACAGGAATGCACAAAAGAACGCACATCCCGCGACAAAGAAGGCAACCAAAAGGACCTACCAACCAAATCTCTGGTACCAAAAATCCCAGGATGGCCAGCCAACACAGAACAATGAACCTCAGAAATCACTTTACTAGTCCATCTATCAGGAACAAACAGTTTCCCCACTGGACAGCGGTCAGGTTTATTAGCCTGAAACTCCTGAAGAACCCGTCGTAAATCAGGGGAGATGGCAGAAAGAATCACCCCTTCCTTCAGAATGCCGACCAGCTCAAGAACCCCAGGGGAATCAGGAAAAAAAACTCCTAGAGAGGGCATCCGCCTTAACATTCTTAGTACCAAGAATGTATGAGACCACAAAATCAAAACGGGAGAAAAACAGGGACCATCGAACCTGTCTAGGATTCAGCCGTTTGGCAGACTCGAGGTAAATCAAAATCTTATGATCGGTAAGGACCACAATACGGTGCTTGGCCCCCTCAAGCCAATGTCGCCACTCCTCAAATGCCCACTTCATAGCCTACAACTCCCGATTGCCGACATCATAATTGCGTTCCGCAGGCGAAAACTTCCGAGAAAAGAAGGCACACGGTTTCATCAAGGAACCATCAGAATTCCTCTGAGACAAAACGGCCCCTGCCCCAATCTCAGACGCGTCAACCTCAACCTGAAATGGAAGAGAAACATCCGGCTGACGCAACACAGGGGCAGAAGTAAAATGGCGTTTAAGCTCCTGAAAGGCAGAAACAGCCGCAGAGGACCAATTCGTCACATCAGCGCCTTTCTTCGTCAAATCGGTCAGAGGTTTAACCACACTGGAGAAGTTGGCAATGAAACGACGATAAAAAATCAGCAAGGCCCAAGAATTTCTGAAGGCTCTTCACAGATGTGGGCTGAATCCAATCATGAATGGCCTGAACCTTAACCGGATCAATTTCTATAGATGCGGGAGAAAAAATGAAGCCCAAAAAAGAAACCTTCTGCACTCCAAAGAGGCACTTCAACCCCTTCACAAATAAAGCATTATTACGGAGGATCTGAAATACCATCCTGACCTGTTTCACATGAGACTCCCAATCATTGGAAAAAAAATCAAAATATCATCCAAATATACAACCATGAATTTATCAAGATAACTCCGAAAGATATCATGCATGAAGGATTGGAACACAGATGGGGAATTAGAGAGTCCGAATGGCATCACAAGGTATTCAAAATGGCCTTCGGGCGTATTAAATGCAGTTTTCCATTCGTCACCCTGCTTAATACGAATAAGATTATATGCCCCTCGAAGGTCAATCTTAGTAAACCAACTAGCCCCCTTAATCCTAGCAAACAAATCAGTAAGCAAAGGCAGAGGGTATTGAAATTTGACCGTGATCTTATTCAAGAGGCGACAATCAATACAGGGTCTCAAGGAGCCATCCTTCTTGGCAAAAAAAAAAAAAAACCTGCTCCCAATGGTGAAGAAGATGGCCGAATATGCCCCTTCTCCAAAGACTCCTTAATATAGCTCCACATGGCGGCATGTTCTGGCACCGACAGGTTGAAAAGTCGGCCCGTAGGGAACTTACAACCTGGAATCAAGTCAATAGCACAATCACAGTCCCTATGCGGTGGAAGGGAACTGGATTTGGGCTCATCGAATACATCCTGGAAGTCTGACAAAAACTCAGGAATTTCAGAAGAGGGGGAAGAGGAAATTGACATTAAAGGAACGTGACCATGAACCGCCTGACAACCCCAACTAGTCACAGACATAGATCTCCAATCTAACACCGGATTATGTAGCTGTAACCATGGAAAACCCAGCACAATATCATCATGCAAATTATGCAACACCAGAAAATAACAATCTTCCTGATAGGCTGGCGCCATGTGCATGGTCAGCTGTGTCCAAAACTGAGGTTTATTTTTAGCCAACGGTGTAGCATCAATGCCCCTTAAAGGAATAGGGTTCTGCAAAGGCTGCAAGGGGAAACCACAATGCCTGGCAAATTCTAAGTCCATTAAGTTCAGAGTGGCGCCTGAATCCACAAATGCCATGACAGAAAATGATGATAATGAGCAGATCAAGGTCACAGATAACAGAAATTTAGGTTGTACAGTACTGATGGTAACAGAACTAGCGATTCTCTTTGTACGCTTAGGGCAATCAGAAATAATATGAGCAGAATTGCCGCAGTAAAAACACAACCTATTCTGACGCCTGAATCTTTGACGTTCAGCTTTAGACAAAATCCTATCACACTGCATAGGCTCAGGGCTCCGCTCGGAGGACAACGCCACAGTGTGCACAACTCTGAGCTCGCGCAAGCGCCAATCAATCTGAATGGCCAGAGACATAGAATCACTCAGACCAGCAGGAGTGGGGAACCCCACCATAACATCTTTAACGGATTCAAAAAGACCCTTTCTGAAAATTGCCGCCAAGGCATCCTCATTCCATTTAGTCAGTACAGACCATTTTCTAAATTTCTGGCAATACGATTCTGCCGCTCCTTGACACAGGTCCAGCAAGATTTTCTCAGCTTGATCCACAGAATTAGGCTCATCATACAATAACCCCAATGCTTGAAAGAAAGAATCAACATTAAGCAAAGCAGGATTGCCAGTTTCCAGGGAAAATGCCCAATCCTGTGGGTCACCACGCAGCAGGGATATGATGATTTTAACCTGCTGAATGGGATCACCAGAAGACCGGGGTCTCAATGCAAAAAACAGTTTACAATTATTTTTGAAACTCAAAAAATTGGATCTGTCACCAAAGAATAAATCAGGAGTGGGAATCCTAGGTTCTAAGGCAGGAGTCTGAATAATATAATCTGAAATACCCTGTACCCTAGCATCAAGCTGATCTACACGAGAAACTAACTCCTGAACACGTTATTACTAGGCTAAGCAGCCACCCAGAGATTAAGAGGGAGGAACAGGTTAAGGAAAAAAAAATGGCTCAAAACCTTTCCTCCCTTCTTTTGAGATGCAATTAACTCATTGTTGGCCAGTTGTACTGTTATGATCTGGTGGCCTTGGAGTAGCATGAGACGTACTCTGGAGAAGGTGGCACCTGTACTGACCGCAAACCCTGAACTTAGCAGCGCAACTAGAGGCAGCCATGGGGGGTACCCAACGCTCCCTAGACCCCTCGACAAAGCCTAAGAATTAACTACCCCTAAAGACAGAAACAGGAAACCTATCTTGCCTCAGAGAAAATCCCCAAAGGATAGACAGCTGTTATGACCTGGTGGTAAGGACAATAATGGACCTGGTGGTTAAGAGCACACGGAATGACCTGATAGTTACAAATAATATGGGACGAGCTCTGAGACGTGGGAACTCTGCTGACCGCAATCCCTAATCCTATCACACACACTAGAAATAGCCGTGGATTGCTCCTAACGCTCCCTATGCAACTTGACACAGCCTAAGAAACTAGCTAGCCCTAGAGATAGAAAAATAAAGCCTACCTTGCCTCAGAGAAATTCCCCAAAGGAAAAGGCAGCCCCCCACATATAATGACTGAGTAAAGATGAAAATTACAAACACAGAGATTAAATAGATTTAGCAAAGTGAGGCCCGACTTACTGAACAGACAGAGGATAGGAAAGGTAACTTTGCGGTCAGCACAAAAAACTACAAAAAGACCACGCAGAGGGCGCAAAAAGACCCTCCGCACCGACTCACGGTGCGGAGGCGCTCCCTCTGCGTCCCAGAGCTTCCAGCAAGCAAGACAACAATAAAAATAGCAAGCTGGACAGAAAAATAGCAAACCAGAGAAAAACAAGTGGAACTTAGCTTCTGCTGGGAAGACAGGTCACAAGAACGATCCAGGAGAGAACTAGACCAATACTGGAACATTGACAGGTGGCATGGAGCAATGATCTAAGTGGAGTTAAATAGAGCAGCCAGCTAACGAATTAACCTCGTCACCTGTGGAAGGAAACTCAGAAGCCGCAGCTCCACTCACAACCACCAGAGGAAGCCCATGGACAGAACCAGCCGAAGTACCATTCATGACCACAGGAGGGAGCTTGCCAACAGAATTCACAACAGACAGCCCCCCACAAATATTGACTGTGAGAGGAGAGGGAAATAACATACGCAGACATGAAATCAGGATTTAGCATAGGAGGCCATACTAGCTAAAAAGAAAGGATAGAACAGAGTACTATGCGGTCAGTATAAAAACACTAGAAAATATCCACCACAGAAAATATAAAACACCACATCTGACTAAAGACATGGAGGGTATATCTGCATCACCAGAGACACAGCTAGGCTGCAAAAAATCCTTCACAACAAAGCTGGACAAGACAAAACATGAAAAATGCACATAACTATAAAGGTCCACAGCAGGTGAAGAAAAGCACAGCGAACAGGAGAGACCAGAAGGGATGTGAATCCTCCAAAAACAATGGACAACTGGCACTGACTAAAGGAACAAGCAAGGATATATAGCCCAGCCCAAATTGCAAAAAATAGATACACCTGATAAATGCTGCGATCAAACTACCGCAGCACTACCACTCATAACCACCAGAGGGAGCCCAAGAGCAGGATTCACAACAGAACACCACAGGTGGCGTCACAACAGACAAACACTTTTCCCTTAAAAGACCATCCCCTTTAATTGGACGCCCAGAACCACAGACCGGGTCGCAGCCACTGTGACATCCCCTTTAATAGCTGACCGGACACCAATACTGAGTACCCCACTGCCCAGGCGGGGCGCTCCACTAACAGAGTGACTTCGGAGAGTTTGAGGATTATGTTCAAGTCCCCGCGGCTGCATGTCTCACAGCTGTTCAACCACCGCAACACATGCAGGGATTACCTGTTTTTTAGGCAATACCAGCATGTATTGCAGCTGTAGCAAGCCGCAACACATGCAGCTGCGAGTCTCCAACATATTTTCAAAGTGGTTTAGGACCCGAGCATGCGTCGATAACACCTCATCAGAGAAAGTTCGCTCATCACTAATTATACCTTTTTCTGTAAATTGGGAATCTAGTGTAATAGTAACACTCATTAGCACTCCTTCACAGGGGCCTACCTGAGGATTCTCCTGTGGGCCAGTCCGAGCCTGATCACAATCCCTCCTCCCCCTTAAAAAAGATCAGCTCAACATTGACCCAACGCAGCAGCCGGACTCGCTACAGTGTATCAGAGCTCTAATCTGCCTGCACAGGAGTAGGCCAAGAAAAAAAATAATTTCTCAGCCTGTAGATCTGAGCAATCATGACTAACGCAGAAATGTGGAACCTGGTAACGGAATCGAAACAGTGTGTTCTTTTGTAAACTTGAATTACTTTTCATTATGCAATCGATATGTATAATTTTTTTTTATTCTACATCAAACCACTTAGTACAGTTGCCATAGCAAAAAAAAAAAAAAGAAAAGAAAATTCTGTAATAAAAGAGCAGAATGAGGTGCATGGTATGGATGGAGCAGTATAAGGTTAGGGATCACGTATGCACATCTGGATGTCATCCTTTAGCGCGGCTGCCTGCGGAGGCATGCGCCTGTTTTGGGCAAGTTACTAATTGTGGAATTTGTAACTTTTGATTTTGCTGTTTCCCCCCCCCCCCCCCCTCTGTGTTCTCTGAGCTCAGGCCTATCCCAGGAGGAAAAAAGGGGGAATGTCCTGAGTGGGAGCAGGGAGGGAGAGCCACTGCCACCACTGCTGCTTTGGGCGGAACTCTCCAGTCTGCTGACACAAGCAATGTGTGATTCACTCTCACACCCACTATGCAATACATTCCTGAGCCTCTGAGCATTACTGGCTACCCTGGATCACTCATGTCACTTGTTGATCAGGAAGCCGCACAGTAAAGCTCATCAGGACCAGCTTGTATTTGGATACCTTAATACCCACATCTCTCGATGACCATAATGATAAGCGAACCCTAATCAGATCTCAACTCACAACTATGGAGAAAACCGACAGCGGATCTGCGGTAAGTCGAACTGATTGCATTGCTCAATTTAGCAGATTTAAAAAAAATAAATTTATATATATATATATATATATATAAATATATATATATATATATATATATATATATATATATATATATATATATATATATATAAATTTTCTGCTGCCAAATTTCTATCATTCATCGATTTCGGGATCTGGCTCGTCATTTCCATTGCAACATTATGGGGAGCAGATAAACGTTCAATTCATCTAAGGGATAGAAATGTAACCCTCAGCGGTTGTAATAATAGACGGTATGATTGCAAAAGATGACAAACTCGGCTCCACTAAGTCTGATGATGTGGTCGGGCAGCTAGAAAACAGGGAACAGAAGGCTCGGAGATGATAATGGGGGATGTGGGATGGGAAGCGTATACTGCGGCAAGGATGTGGATGTGGTCTATTATGCATTACTGGTGTTAAAGTTTTAAGAAGTTTTGCAAAAGTTTGGAGACGTAGTAGAAAAGGTCTCGGAAGAATCATGATGGGTTGAATCATTTACTTCCCGCTGGATACGTTTGTGCAGAAAAGTGAAGGATTCAAAAAAATGGGCAATAATGAGTCATAAACCTATGTACTGAATGAGGATGGTTATACCGGATGTGTCCGGCACTGGATAGGGGTGTCTGACAAATGCTTATCTCCCCCCTCTATAGAAACAATATATCCGTTCATTAACGGGGGAGCTAGCTAGTGGTTAGATTATATATGGCAAACGTTATACCCCTAAGGGGCATTTCTGCCCAGTTAGGCAGTGATATTGGTACGTCACCCAGCTTTCCTAGTAACATATGTACATAGGAAACAATGGAATAAAATGATTAGATCTGTCCCATTTGGACAACCCACCAGAAAATTACTCCCAGGCTCCTTGATGATCACCTATAACATACAAAGAAACATGGCAACAACTGTTCAAACTCCCACATGGAGAAATAATGCATTACATGTGTTTATAATGGACAAATGGTGGTCGCTTTCCACTCCAGACATCTAATAGGGGTCGTGAATCCCCACTATTAATGTAAAAGGTTTTTCTCATCTTCATACATGCAAATTGTCTTACAGTGTTTAAAAGTATAAGCACTTTTTCTATTTGCTGCTTATTAAAGTTTTCAGCTGTTCTTCAGAAATTAACTTATTTTGTTGACAGTCCATTGCCTTGGTGACCGACCACCGTATCTAGATAAAGAACATGATCAGTGCTTGCAAGCTCTTTTCTATGGAGCTTGTAAGCGCTGCTTTAAAGCTGTCCAGGAGCACTGGAGTGTGCCACTACCTCCTAATCCCAGCAAGCTTCAGCTTAGTGTTTACAAGGTAGACAGCAGCGGTGGTCGGTCTCCTAGGCAATTTGCTGTAAACAAAAGAAGAAAAAAAAGTTAACATTTCAAGAACGGCTGCAAATTTTATTAAACAGTAAATTTCAACAGTGCTTGTTTTTACGAGCAGTACCCGACAATATCCTATGGGTATTTGAAATCAGTTTTCTAATGCAAATAGCTGCTTTGACAAAATTACAGAAAAGGGATTTTTATTAGTTTAGGTTATAAAAAAAATGCTCCTTAGGAACCAAGGAGTTAATGTTTGCTTGCAGTCCACCTGAACATGCAAGCTTGGTATGCATACTCTGCTTTGTGTCTTCACAACTGGCCATTGAGGCCCTGGCATTCAAGAACAAGGAGTAAGAAGAGGAGATGGAAAAAAAACAGATTCAAAGCTTAAGAAGTTTCCAAAATTCTAGCAGAATAGCCCTGGAGACCTACCATGAGTCACTTCTCCATTTGGCAGAATAAGGGGCCAAGAGAGGAAAAAGCTTGACAAAATAGTGTCATCCTCATAATTATGGAAGATTGGTAGATCAGAGTTATAGCTTGTGAGGAGCTGACAAGACTTGTGCAGGATTTTTACACAGATCAGACATAGCACGTCATTAACATAGATGCAATCTACATCTTCTTATCCCAACACAGAAGAACTGGGAAGGCCAGAATTACAATGGGCTGTCAAGGCTAGGGCGCCATAAAAAGTTTCCATGGATCCATCTTTGTTGACTTATGAGTGATTGCGTTATCATAGGGGAATCTGTGTCTCAAGGATAAAGCTTTCTGCCTTTGATCCATCTTTGGCTAGGTACACTATACTTTCCAAAGATGGGGAAAATAAAAATCTTATACTCACCTTTTTGGTTCCTGTAATTCCCCTCCCTCCCCAGCGCTATGGAAGACAACTTCAAGAAGTCAAGAGGAGCGCAGGAACGGAGTAAGACGAGGATCTGCACTTCTAACATGGGGTCTACATTTTGGGGGTAGTCTAATCTGGTGTCTGTGTGTAAGAAAAAGTATTTCCCGGTGGTTTATGAGCTGTGGTTCAAAAATGACTGCTCAAATCACGCTCAAGCGCTTGGTGCACCCTCGGCATAGTCAAACATTTCAGTGCACCTTCCTACCTACATCTTTTCCATCATTCTCCATCCTTCCCCGACTCCTGTAAAGCCAGAACTGACAAAGCAAGGAATGGGCGGAGATAGATAGGAAATAAGCTGGTGACAAGGTGAACTGTTTGGCCACATCAAGTATGTGGTACTTCTAGGAGGCTTTTTCCTTTCTGCCAGTAGTACGTTAAAATTAAAAAAAAACAATAACGTGTCCAAGTTTGGTCCAATTCACGATGAACGTCATACATTTCAACGAGTGGATTTGTGATGTAGTCGGACATTAGACAGATGCCATCCATGTTGCACAAATGTGGGAATTTGGCGTGAAGAGTATGGCCACCTTTAACAACTGGTAATTTATTCTCTTGTCACGGGCAAGTCCAATAACATAGCAGCTCTTCAGCCTGGTCATCCAGCAATCAGCAGCTCATATCTCAGCTTCCCATCGGAGTATCTTGATTAACATCCTTGAAAAGATGAAGAACAGAGTTGATAGCCTGGGGATACAGGTTGGATTTCTCTTGGGTATAACACATTGTGGGATTACAGGTATATCATAAACAATACAAATTCGGCTTCTCCAGGGTGCGGCTCACATACTTATCAGATTATTAGCCAGCATAAGCAAACATTGAGCATGTACTCCTGAGGAAGGACCCACAGACATTAGCATCCTATGTAATGCTATTGTCATCCCTTGGATTTCCTCCATGAGTCAGCCGCAGGCTGCATACTCCTCATAGATTGCTATAGTTCTGTATCATGGCCTTGTAGTTACTACCTTTGGAGGTACCTGCATGGGATCGATCACTTGGGGAGAAACCATTTACTGTCACATTTCTGCTGGATCGTTTTAGCCATCTCTACAATACATTATGCAGCAAGCACATTTATGAGTTGGATCATTTTTCACGGATATGATAAATATACAAAAGCACATAGCGGTCTTAGATGCTGATCATGCAAAGCTATTTTGGTGCAATTTAGGTGGTGCAATTTTTTCCTTGTAGTGGCTATATGTAGTGTGAAAGTTTGGCATGGGTGGGAATGAAGAGTTAAAAGCGTTGTCCAGTCCAAACTGATAAGTCTGAAGTCACTCTGTGTGACTGCAGACTTATGGAAACCCCCAAACACATGCACTGTGCAGTGCGGGGATTTTACGGTTACTGACCCTTGACAGGAAGGTATATATGGGTTATACATACTCCCAGGCAGTGGGTGCAGCCTCACTTCCATAGAGTTGCATGGAGCGAGGCCGCATGTTCTCGTCACACTGATACTGATGCACCCTGTGTCTGCAGGGCAGCTTGAATTTCTTTGGAACTTGATTGTGGCTGCTTATCCACCATCCAGACTATCTTGTGTTTCAATCTTTCATCAATTTTCCCCTGCTGTCCACGTCCAGCGAAATTAGCTACAGTGCCATGGGTGGTAAACTTATAGATTATGTTGTGCACCATGGACAAAGGAACATCAAGATCTCTGGAGAAGGACTTGTAATCTTGAGAATGTTGATATGTTTCAACAATTTTGCTTCTTAAGTCCTTAGACAGTTCTCTTCTCTTTCTGTTTTCCATGCCTAGTATGTTGCACACACAGACACACAATGCAAAGACTGAGTCAACTTCTCCCCTTTTATCTGGTTTCAGGTGTGATTTACGTATTGCTCACACCTTTTACTTGCCACAGGTGAGTTTTTACGAGCATCACATGCTTAAAACAAAAGTTGTTTACCCACATTTTTGGAAATGTGCCAACAAATTTGTCCTGTCCATTTTTGGGATTGTGTGTGAAATTAGGTCCAATTTCTCTTTTTTTTTCCTGTTTTATTTTTGTGTTTTTTTTCCTTTTGTGTGTTTTGAAACATGTAACTGCAATAATTTTCTCGGAGAAATACCTCATTTTATGGAACAATTTCAAGGGTGCCGACACTTTCGAACATGACTGTATACTTTTGGCTTATGTGAACACAAGGATAGAGGCTTCACAAATTACTTTAATTATGAAAACTAACCGGTTTACTGATTTAAAAAAAATGTTAGGTGTCGAGTTCCCGCCGCTGCACAGGGGGAATCTCGAACCATGTCCTCTACGGTCTCCCATTCTCCTACAGCCGCAGTGGATCCTGCTCAGCAGAGATGTCAATCCCAGCGTCTGGCTCAAGCTGATACTGTGCGCTTGGTTACTGCTGCCTTTCCAGGCTCTGCTTTTGTAGCCAGCACTGATCAGCAGCGAGCAGGCGTTTCAGAGACTAAGTCCTGCTTTTCCCATACGGAGCATGCCCAAGGGACAACCTCCCATTGGAGGTCAGGGGTCACATGCTCAGGTCCTGTTGTGACTCCTATTAGACCATCAGGAAGGTCCCGGAGCGCTACTACTATAAAAGCTTCGCATGGCTGCTCGGCCATGCGCTAGTGTAAACCTGTTAATGTGTGTGTGGATGTATGCCTGTCAATGTATGAAAACTCCGAATCATTTCCCTTCCTAGAGTTGTTGACTGCTCGCAAATGGTGCAGCTACCTAGTGCCCGACAGTGCGATCCCACACAATTAACACAAGAGACAGCGTCTATTAGCAGCGACCACCAGTGCAGCGCCCTGCGCAAATAGTGCGCTTTCCTGGCCCAAGTTAGGGTGGTTAGTGGCGTCCACCAGAGCGGCGCTGCACGCACTCTTTAGTTTAGTTTATTCCCTGACACCACCGTAGCGGTGTCGAGCACAAGAGGTCTAGAGGGACTCTTACCCCGAGTCTTGGGGCAGAGTTCTCTGTGCGGTATCGCGGCTTTGTGACGCTACAGGGCTCGCTTCCTTCATACCGGGTGAAGTTAACCTGTGTGTGTGTGTGTCTTCTCTTAATACCGCCATATAGTCCGTCATTACCGAGCAGCAGGTGTCTTTTCTGCACGGTGGACCCCAGACTGTGAACACATCTTATATCGCCTCCAATATTTGGCGAGTTCCGCCAGTCCTAACAGCAGGTCGACTTCCACTATTAATTCCACACTGTCTTTAACCCCTTTCTGACATTAGATGTACTATCCCGTCGAGATGTTCTGGGCTCCTTCGACAACCGACGGGATAGTACGCCATCACTGATCAGCCGCACTCACGGGGGGAGGTGGGGGAGCGCGGCCAAGTGTCAGCTGATTATCACAGCTGACATCCGGCACTATGTGCCAGGAGCTCCCAGCACATTAATCCCGGAACACTGCGATTAAAGATGATTGCAGCGTTCCGGCGGCATTGGGAAGCATCGCGCAGGGAGGGGCTCCCTGCGTGCTTCCCTGAGACCCTCGGAACAACGCTATGTGATCCCGTTGTTCCAAGCATCTCTCAGTCCTCCTCCCTGCAGGCCCCAGATCCAAGATGGCCATGGGGGCCTTCAGAGTCCTGCAGGGAGGTGGCTTGTCAGCGCCTGCTGAGAGCAAGTGCTGGCAAGCCTGCAGCACAGCCTGTCAGATAGCATGATGTCCCACCCTGGGACAAAGTAAAAAAAAAACCAAAAAATATTGTTCCAATAAATACATTTATGTAAATAAAATAAGAAAAAAAAAAAATAAAAGTACACATTTGGTATCGTCGCGTCCGTAACGACCCAACCTATAAAACAGTCCCACTAGTTTACCCCTTCAGTGAATAACGTAAAAAAAAAAACTGGAATAACACGCAATCAAGAATATGAATATAAATAAACATGGCACCGTAGAAAACGTCATCTTGTCTCGCAAAAAATGAGCCGCCATACAGAGTCATTAGCAAAATAATAAAAAGATATAGCCCTCAGAAAAATGCGATGCAAAAAATAATTTTTTCTATAAAATAGTTTTTATTGTAAAACTACTTTATCGATTTTACCAAACGCGGAACGGTATAAACGCCCCCCCCCCCCAAAAGAAATTCACAAATTGCTGGTTTCTGTTCATTCTGCCTCACAAAAATCGGAATAAAAAGCGATCAAAAAATGTCATGTGCCCGAAAATGGAACCAATAAAAAAATCTTCTCGTCCCACAAAAAACAAGACCTCGCATGACTGTGGACCAAAATATGGAAAAATTATAGCTCTCAGAATGTGGTAACGCAAAAAATATTTTTTGCAATAAAAAGCGTCTTTTAGTGTGTGACAGCTGGCAATCATAAAAACCCGCTATAAATAGGAAATCAAACCCCCCTTTATCACCGCCTTCGTTAGGGAAAAATAAAAAAAAATGTATTTATTTCCATTTTCTCATTAGGGTTAGGGTTGGGGCTAAAGTTAGGGTTGGGGTTTGGATTATGTTTACGGTTGGGTTAGGGGTGTGGTTAGGGTTGGGATTGGGGGTGTGTTGGGGTTAGGGTGTGTTGGGGTTAGGGCTGGAGTTGGAATTGGGAGGTTTCCACTGTTTAGGCACACCAGGGGCTCCGCAAATGCAACATGATGTTCAATCTCAATCCATACAATTCTGCATTGAAAAAGTAAAATGATGCTCCTTCCCTTCCGAGCTCTGCCGTGTTTTACCCTCAAATAAGGGGTATCAGCGTACTCGAGACAAATTGGAGAACAACTTTTGGGGTCCAATTTCTCCTGTTACCCTTGGGAAAATACAAAACTGGGGGCTAAAAAAAAAAAAATCATTTTTGTGGAAAAAAAAGATTTTTTTATTTTCAGGCCCTGCGTTATAAACTGTAGTGAAACACTTGGGGGTTCAAAGTGCTCAACACACATCTAGATAAGTTCCTTAGGGGGTCTACTTTCCAAAATAGGGTCACTTTAGGGAGGGTTTACACTGTTTAGGCATATCACAATGCAAGGAGAAAAAGCAGAGCATAGATGAACATTTCATAAAACAAACTTTATTCAAAAAGTAGTACAAAGACATACTTTAATATTTGAGCGTTATAAATTAGTAATGAGAGCACAACGATTAATGCTTGAAATATGCTGTAAAAAAGGCCCCCCTGCCGCCTACCCCCCCATAGAGCTGTAACTGCCAATACATAATGCCACTATGGTATCCTAGTACGGACACTCTTTCTGCTGCATGTATGGGTGCTTGCCCTCCAGGTCAGGCACATCGATGCCTTTATCTGCATGTCAATAGTGTTGGGCTAGTTACCATTTTCCCCTCCATTTTTTGGGGGGTGGTGCAGGGGTGTGCTCCTGTATTGGCAGTTACAGCTCTGTGGGGGGGGTAGGCGGCAGGGGGGCCTTTTTTACAGCATATTTCAAGCATTAATCGTTGTGCTCTCATTACTAATTTAGAACGCTCAAATATTAAAGTGTATGTCTTTGTACTACTTTTTGAATAAAGTTTGTTTCATGAAATGTTCATCTATGCCCTGCTTTTTCTCCTTGCATTGTGATATGCTCTGAGCAGATTTAGTGAGTTCGGGGGTGGCTGGCGTTATTTTCGTCAGACCTCATTTTCTCACACTATGCATTTGGGATTCTTGTTTTCACTGCTTAGGCATATCAGGGGCTCTCCAAAGGAGACATGGTGTCCTATCTTAATTCCAGCCAATTTTGCATTGAGGAGTCAAATGGCGCTCCTTCCCTTCTAAGCTCTGCCATGCGCTCAAACAGTGGTTTACCCCCACATATGGGGTATCGATGTACTCAACATTAGGGGTCAAATTTCTCCTGTTACCCTTGGTAAAACAAACAAATTGGATCTGAAGTACATTTTTTGTGAAAAAAAAAAAAAGTTAAAATGTTCATTTATTTTTTTTAAACATTCCAAAAATTCCTGTGAAACACCTGAAGGGTTAATAAGCTTCTTGAATGTGGTTTTGAGCACCTTGAATGGTGCAGTTTTTAGAATGGTGTCACACTCGGGTATTTGCTAATCATATAGACCCCTCAAAAAGGGACTTCAAATGTGATGTGGTCCCTTAAAAAAAAAAAAAAAAAAAAATATGGTGTTGTAACAATGAGAAATTGCTGGTCAACTTTTAACCCTTATAACTCCCTAACAAAAAAAAAATGTTTGGTTCCAAAATTGTGCTGATGTACATTAGACATGTGGGAAATGTTACGTATTAAGTATTTTGTGTGACATATCTCTGTGATTTAAGGGCATGAAAAATTAAAAGTTGGAAAATTGCTAAATTTTCGCAAAATTTCCGTTTTTTTCACAAATAAATTCAAGTAATATCAAGGAAATTTTACCACTAACATGAAGTACAATATGTCACGAGAAAACAATGACAATCACTGGGATCCGTTGAAGCGTTCCAGAGTTATAACCTCAAAGGGACAGTGGTCAGAATTGTAAAAATTGGCCCGGTCATTAACGTGCAAACCACCCTTGGGGGTAAAGGGGTTAAGGAGTCTCAGGTTTTGGAATGTAAGAATTCCACCTTTGTGCATCATTTTACAAAATCTTTGAGATAAGTCACCCGGCAACCATGTCAGGCAGTACCCTCTCTCCAGCTTTCATGGTCTCAGATTTGGCAGGAATAATGATCCGTGTTGCCAGCAACCAAAATGAGCCCCTTTTTTAATATTCTAAAACTTGCAGTCAGAAAAAAGTCTGATTAATTTACCCCATAGCCCAGGGGTGGGAAACCTCAGGCCCCCCCCCCCCCCCGTGCAGGGACCGCATTCTTTGGCAGGGAGATGTATTTTGATTACAACCAGCTCATTAATTTCTTCTTGCTCTGTTAGCACACATACATACGCAGTGTTCACTACTGAACACTGAAGGGCATGCAATGAAAGATTATGTCCTGACACCAGTGCCAGAGTCAGGATGTACTCTGTGGGCAGAGGTTATACGGCCCCCAAAGGATGGTGTAAATATCCAATGGCCCTTAGCAGAAAAAGATTCTCCACCTCTGCCATATCCGGCCCTCAAAGAGAAAAAAAAAAAGTGCCTAATTATCTAAAGATCTGTGATTAGTATCTGCAAGCAGGGACAGCTCCCCACGAAATTTCTACATTCTATGAAATGCCCGTATGTGAATATAATTAATCATTTCCCGTGACAACCAACCAAGAAATGAACCCAGGTGATCAAAGTGTGAAATGGCTGCAAACACAAGATTTTTTATTTTCGATACGGTTTCCCTTTGAGTACATTTTATTGATTTGCTTCAATATGGAAGTCTGTGCTACACAAGATCTGTTGCCTAAAGCCTCCCATAAAAAAACCAAGCCCACTAGGACCATGAGTAATGTTTATGGGACCCTAGACAACTTAACCAACAGGTCTGATTTCACACAGCTGATCATATTGTCTCCCAGTGACATGTCCGGCAGCCGCTCTCTCCTAGAGAATGCAGGAGCGCCCAGCCCAACTAGCATTCCGGTGTATGGAATTGTTGGAAGAGATGACCATCATTCAGCTGACAGCAGTGTCGGACTAGAGTGCTAAGGGCCCACCAATAACTGACTTTGGGGGGCCCACTTTTCACCTGCATACAAATATTACACTACCCTCATTCACAAAAGTACCCATATCGCTATGTAATATTAAACTGGGTAGTTTGGTTAATGAATGAGGAGATGCTGCTTTTTTCTGTACTGAGTGAAGCAAGTGAATTATGCCATGTACTGTTCATACAGTGGGGTTGGGGGCCCACATCTGCACAGGGACCCAACCGGGGGATTCACCTGCTACCCGATGGGCCAGTCCAAGCCTGGTTGACAGCCAACTAATATGTATGGTGGACCTAAGAGGCCACATACACGTTAGATGAAAGTTGACCAAACCTGCAGATGTTGGTGGAACTGGTCAACCAGCTAACGTTTATGGAGGCCTCAGTCATGACTCTTTCCTGACAGATTATATCTGGGAGAGGGATTGGGCAGCCTCCCATTTTTTTAACCATTTATAAGGTCTTCTATTTTTAACTAATGCTTAGAAAAAATAAATAAATTAAAAAAAAAATGGAAGAATGATTAAGGCCATTTTCCATAATTGTGGCAAAAATTCTGGTAATTTACTTTGATTTCATATGTATCGCCGCAAAATAACGTTAGGCAATTGCTTTGTTTGAACATGGTCTCTTAGAGGTTTCCGGTCTTCTACCAGCCATGTGCTGTTCATAATTATTATGGACCCATTGACTTGAATGGGCGAGTTTAGGCCACATAACGCACCTAAATGGGACGTGGCTCCACTGGTTCATGTGCAAAATTAGACAAGTGAATAACTTAGACTAAAATAGAAAATACAGACAGCACATGGATGACAAATACGGATGTGTGAATAAGGTTTAACTGTGGTTGTTGCTATTGACTGTGGCATCTAAGGAGGGTGATGTCACATTTCTGGCTTTGAAACTTTAAGCCTGTGCTTGGTGGTCAGCTTGTGTGCCGAGCTACAAGCAAATACAACTTTTCTCCGGGTGTTTAGTTTCGGTTATGATTCAGTCATTTTTAGGGTGACCGGTATTTTCATTTAATCATTTGTCTGTCCTATCACATTTTGGATGCAGCTTTATATACTTTTACCGTGCTGGTATTTAATCCTGGTGATCATGTAATTTGTATGTCCAGCCATACTGCTGTAGTTTAAGCCAGTCAATGAAAGACCAGGTAGGATTGATCTCCTTGCTGTTTATATTCTTTACCCTGCACTTATCTTCTGTGGGGGTCCCCCCCCCCCTTCTTCCTCAGGAATTAGGCTGCATAGTCTCTACATACTTAATCCTTTATTTTGTGTGTGGGGGGGGGGGGGGCGGGGGTTACTCAGTCTGGGATCTCTTTCTACTTAAAACACACTTCCCTCCTGTAGGTAATTTGCACTCTTCTCTGCACTCCGATTCTTTAGGAGGCACGTGAAGCGCTCAACGGCCTTACAGGCAGCATAGGTCCCAGTTGCCATCGTCTACTCTAGTCTACGGTTAGCACAACTCAGTTCACGCAGGGACCACTAGGGACTGTAGGGTCAGGATCTCTATTCTGAACAGAAACCGGCAGGGTCAGTTTCTGTTTTTAGTGTGTTACCTATCCCCAAGCCCCCCCCTCCCCGAGTGAGTTTCTATACTACCGTAACAGTTGAATTGATGAGCCTGGATCAGGTACGGACTGGGGCCTGGATATATTGCTCATTTCCATCATGGCAGCAGAGGGTACGCTGTAATAAATGGCTGTCAAAGACTGCAAACAGCATGGCCCATCTTTGCCTCAAATGTATTGCATGTGGCTTTAATTAAAGGTACTGTCGCACTAAGCGACGCTGCAGCGATACCGACAACGATCCGGATCGCTGCAGCGTCGCTGTTTGGTCGCTGGAGAGCTGTCACACAGACTGCTCTCCAGCGACCAACGATGCCGGTAACCAGGGTAAACATCGGGTTACTAAGCGCAGGGCCGCGCTTAGTAACCCGATGTTTACCCTGGTTACCATCGTTAAAGTAAAAAAACAAACACTACATACTTACCTACCGCTGTCTGTCCCCAGCGCTGTGCTTCTCTGGTCTGGCTGTGAGCACAGCGGCCGGAAAGCAGAGCGGTGACGTCACCGCTCTGCTTTCCGGCTGCCCGGCGCTCACAGCCAGAGCAGAGAAGCACAGCGCCGGGGACAGACACCGGAATGTAAGTATGTAGTGGTTGTTTTTTTACTTTAACGATGGTAACCAGGGTAAACATCGGGTTACTAAGCGCGGCCCTGCGCTTAGTAACCCGATGTTTACCCTGGTTACCAGCGAAGACATCGCTGAATCGGTGTCACACACGCCGATTCAGCGATGTCTACGGGGAGTCCAGCGACGAAACAAAGTTCTGGACTTTCTTCCCCGACCAGCGACATCACAGCAGGGGCCTGATCGCTGCTGCCTGTCACACTGGACGATAGCGCTAGCCAGGACGCTGCAACATCACGGATCGCTAGCGATATCGTCTAGTGTGACGGTACCTTAACGGGCGACCGAGAAGTAGAGGTATAGCAAATTGTGCCATGGGGCTACGGAGAGCTGTCGTTTGTTACCCACTTACATATTAGAACATACAAACATTTCCCAATGTACAGGTTTCTGAAGCCATTATGAAGGTATCTCTACAGCAAGGTAGGAGGAAAATCCACGTGAATCCTTGCCAGCCTTGTAAATAGATTTTTAAGGGTTTCCCCAGGATTACCAATGAATTGAGCTGCAATACCAAACACAGACTTCTGCCAAGTAAGGCGCTGTTTCTGAAAGACACCCATGTATGTATGTATGTATGTATGTATGTATGTATGTATGTATATATATATATATATATATATATATATATATATATATATATATATATATATATATATATATATATATATATATATATATATATATATATATATATATATATATATATATATATACATACATACACACACACACACACTATAATCCTTTAAATAATACAGGACTAATTATTTTAAACTTTCATTCTGAAAATCTTTCTATATTTATTACTTTTAGTTACAGGGAAATTGCCTGGAAACCTTCAACTCCCTGCCAATCTGTTATGAGCCGCGAATGCATACGCCCTCATGACATTTGTGGTTTTACGGACGTGTTATCTGCTAGGACGATGTGTGAGTTTTCCTTGTATTTGATCCATGCAAAAGGAAACAGATTGCCTTCTTTATATCCTTTTAATAGAAAGGAAACAATATGGCCGTGTCCCCTCATGGCCACATACAGCCAACGTGTAGCTGATAACGCAGCTTGCGGCCTACAGGTTTAGGCCGGGGTCACACTTGCGAGTGTGATGCGAGAAACTCGCGCATCAATACCCAACACTGCCGCCGGCACTCGGGACGGAGCATTCAGCTACACAGAAATACATGCAGCTGCTCGATCCAGTCCGAGTGCCGGCGGCAGTGTTGGGTATTGATGCGCGAGTTTCTCGCATCACACTCGCAAGTGTGACCCCGAGCCTTAGATAGAACATATTACACCTCATTTATTACAATGTTTTTTGTTGCCTATAACCAGTCACAGTGCAGCTTTCATTCTCCGTCAGCACTTTCAAACATGAAAGCTACTCTGATTGGTTGCTAGGGGCAAAAAAGATTATTTTCCATAAATTTTCTTCTACGTTTTCATTCTGTGGTATAATTACATTATGACTCTAGTAGGTGTAGATACATGTGATGCAGGGGTAGCCGTGGTACCCAGGCCTTGATATCGGAGGGGGCTCAAAAAGGTCCATCTGCTACATAAAAAGAACCAAATATTTAAAATGGCTACTAAATTTACAATAGGGCCCAGGAGCTTTACCCAACACCTCTGACAGAACCTAACAGCACAGTGTCTAATGTGTACGGGGGTCTTAAAGGGACAACCCGGACATAAGGGATGCTACCTTATTAAAAAGGGGTTGTTCAGGTAGTTCTTTAAGAACCCCATACACATTAGACAAAAGTCAAAATCAGCAGCATAGGCCAACCATGACAAATGCCACTCACTGTGATAGGAGATGACACTTGATGCTTTTTAGATTCTATGGAGGAAGGAGAAGCTAGAGGCAGACACAGACATTCTGCTGCAAGTTCTCCATAGAAAATAATGAGCACCAACTGTCATCTCCCATCTCAGCAATGGCAAGGTTCACTCAGGACAGATTTTACTGGTGAATTGACAGTTTGGGGAATTATCAGATTTATCTGATAAGATAGATTACAAAGTTTCTTATCCTCATGTGTACTATTGATTAATGAAAATAAAAATTAAACCAATGTTTAGTCTTTAAAAGGGTTGGAAATTGGGGGAAGGCGTCTCTTCCAATACCAATCATCTTCTCAGCAACATTATTACAGGGTGTGAAAGTCATTGCTCGTGACACCAAGGTGACATACTGAAGTCCAGCCTGTGATTTAATATTACAGTCTATCGAATAATCTCAGGTCCAAAGCCCCTAAGAGAACTAATACATGCAAAGAAAAATATATAAAAAAAAAAAAATCTAAGAGATCATAAACTTTGTCCGCAACATAAATAAAATCTAAAACAAAAATAATGTATCACTGCATTCTGTCCAAATGAATAAAATATCACAAAATGTAAAAAAAAAAAAAAAAAAAATAGTTATAGCTCTTGGAAAGACTGACACTGAGACTTGGTTGACAAAGGGTCTGCATAACCCTGGAGTCGGCCCTGAGCCTGAACATCTAATCTGTACTAGGACCTTCTTAATTCTCCCCAGACAGATGATGTCCGGGAAGATAAGGGCAGGGCACTTTGAATTTTTTAGCTCAGTCCTTTTGTACTGATGAAAGATTAGTGACCGCCAGATACGTCTTGCAATGACTTGGTCTCATCTCAACATTAGTGCTAGGCCGAGCATTCATATGCATAAGGAGGGAAAGGAGGAGTTTAGAGATAATTGTTTGTAATGTTCTCAGAATTGCACAATAATTGTCAAGAATTTGTTGGAGGGGGATGCGTGGAGAACTCTGGAATTTTATTAGAAGCTTTAAAAGTTTACACTACAATAATTTCCAAATGTCTTAAGGACCCCAAATTAAAATTTCTGTACAGGGGTCTGGCAGCAATTATAGGGTTTGATCTCTGCCAAGGTATATTTTACCATTGTAATTACACCTTACAATTGGTAACCAAGATTTTTATGTATTGACTAGATGGTGGCCCGATTCTAACACATCGGGTATTCTAGAAGATGTATGTATGTATGTATGTATGTATGTATGTATGTATGTATGTATGTATGTATGTATGTATGTATGTATGTATGTATGTATGTATGTATATAGCAGCCACATAGTATTTAGCACAGGCCACGTAGTATATAGGAGTACTACATGGCCTGTGGTATATACCATGTGGCTGCTACATACATACATACATACATACATACATACATACATACATATTGTAGAATACCCAATGCGTTAATATAGGCCACGCAGTAAATAACACAGCCCACGTAGTATATAGCAGCCACGCAGTATATGACACAGCCCACATAGTATGTAACACTGGCCACGTAATATATAGCACAGCCCACATAGTATCGAACAGTGGCCACGTAGTATATAGCACACAGTATAGAACACAGCCACGTAGTATAGAACACTGCCCACGTAGTATATAGCAGCCATGTAGTATATAGCATAGCCCACGCAGTATAGAACACAGCCCACATAGTATCTAACACTGGCCAGGTAGTATATAGCAGCCACGTGGTATATAACAGCCCACGTAGTATTTAGCAGTGTGGGCACCATATCCCTGTTAAAAAAAATAATTAAAATAAAAAAAATAGTTATATACTCACCCGGCGGGATCCAGCGAACCTCTGGCGATGTGCGCGTTTGCCGCCATCTTGCGTTCCCAGGATGCATTGCGAAATTACCCAGATCACTTAGCGGTCTCGCGAGACCACTAAGTCTTCTGGGTAATTTCACAATGCATCTCTGGGACCGGAAGCTGGCGGCAGGCGCGAGCGCATCGTCGGACTACCGAAGGTGAGAATAGCAGGTTTTTTGTTTTTTAATTATTTTTTTAACATTAGATCTTTTTACTATTGATGCTGCATAGGCAGCATCAATAGTAAAAATTTGGTCACACAGGGTTAATAGCGGCGGCATAACGCGGTCCGTTACCGCTGGCATTAACCATGTGTGAGCGATGACCGGAGGGGATTATGGAGCGGGCGCTGACTGCGGGGAGTATGGAGCGGGCGGCGGGCGCTGACTGCAGGGGAGTAGGGAGGGACTAATCGGACTGTGGCCGTCACTGATTGGTCGCGGCAGCCATGGCAGGCAGCTGGCGAGACCAATCAGCGACTTGGATTTCCATCACAGGCAGAGGCCGCAACCAATGAATATCCTGGACAGACAGACAGACGGAAGTGACCCTTAGACAATTGTATAGTAGATATGAATGCAGCTACAGCCCTTTATAGCTAGAGTACAAGTCTGCAAAATAAGTTCTGATGGATAACTCAATGTATCTTAACCTAAATTTAAAAGGCGTTTCCCTAAAAACGACAAGTCTATAAGATTGAAGCGATGGCTGGGGAACCACCACGGTGCAGGGAGACTACCGTACACACGATGAGGTGCACACAACAGAGAGTAAATTTATTGGAAGGCAAGGAATGAAGTGGATGAGGAAGGTGCAAACGGGTATGCAATGGCAAAAGATAAATTTACAAGAGTTGTGCTCCAACTATTAGGGTATGTGCACACGTCAGGATTTCTTGCAGAAATATTCCTGACAAAAACACGGACATTTCTGCCAGAAATCCGCATGCGTTTTTACCGCGATTGTGACGCGTTTTTGGCGCGTTTTTTCCCAAATGCATAGAATTGCGGGAAAAACGCAGAAAATCAGCAAAAATAATGAACATGCTCATTTTTTTACCGCGATGCGTTTTTTTCGCGGAAAAAACGCATCCATGTGCACAAAACATGCAGAATGGATTCTAAATGATAGAATGCATAATGTATGCGTTTTTAATTAGTTTTTATAGCGTTTTTAGCGCGAAAAAACCTGTACGTGTGCACATAGCCTAACAGAATCAATATAAGTCACACAAGCAAAAGCAAACAATAAACAAAGAATGATGCTACTCTACGTATAGCTTTCCTGGCCTCTACTATACTAAGCAGGCAACACGGCTGCCGTGTTCTGTCTATTGAAGCCTGCACGAGGCCCCGATATGTGCACAAAACAGGAACAAATTCACGGTGATTTTGGGGACTCAGATCATGCCCACCCTCACCCCCCAAGAGTCTAGTACGGTGGTGCGCACGTCTCTCTGCCAGCTCCGTGAAACGTGGTCTTCTCCTTGCTTCTGGATCCTGGAAACCGTAAATCCCTTTGTCGGTATCTTTGTGGCTTCTCAATATAGCACAGGACAGCCACCCTTGCTACGCCTGAAGAGTCTGTCCAATTTCACGAGTCCACTCTGTCCCAGGCTGTGGGTCCTCTTTTACAGCTACAAGCACAAAGTTCTCTGCAGCAACTCCAGCTCACACACAGTCACACACTGTCCAGACTCCACCCCTCTTCTCAGCACCGTGCAGTTCATGCACAGTCTATTGCATGGGGGGAGCAGAACATTCCATCACACCAGACAAAGGGGTGCTGTCTCTGTAGTAGTGGCAGTGTGGCGCCCCAGGGTCCTGCTTGTCACAGTAGTATTGCTTTCCTCATGGGAAGAGGGATGTTATGCTTGAAGGCAAGAAGGGATAACTAGCCAAGTACCACAAACATGCAACACATTCACATTCCAGGCCAACAGGTGGAGCTTTTGATCCTATTTACTAGGTGACATAATATATTATATATACACACTGTATATCTGGTAGTCTGTAGGGAAAGTCAGACTAATCCAGTCTGTTTCCTGGCAAGAACGGACTGAGGCAGAAGAGGGTTTATTGAGCTGTGTAGCCGCAGTGCAGCAGTTCCTGGAAAGAGACATTCAGAAAGCCGAATTGATTACAGTGAACGTGCAGGAGAGCAAAGCACAGGAGAGGATATCAGTGGGAGACCAGCCCCGAGCAGGCTGCCTCCTACTGAGGCGCAGAGACCGGTAGCCGAAACACCGAGGTTGTAAGGACCTCTATGACTTACATCAGAGACCGGCAGGACAGCTGAACTCCAAGTTACCTGTCAGACCTAATACCCAGGCACGGTAACACCCTTAGAGGCTGGGGCGTGCTAGAGTCCCTATAAACCGCCTCAAGTCACCAGTCATACAGGTTATGCCCTATCCTATCCGGGGGACAGAGAGATAACATCTGTGAGGACCTTATGTGAAGCCATAGGCAGTAAGGGACTACACCACCACGGTCCTAGAGGAAGGCTTTCATTTCCACCTGGATAAGGGGACTCCTAACTTGCCTCCAAGCCGGCCGGACCCTGCCTGCCCCCTGATCCGGTGCCCTTGACTGAGGCTGCCTGAAGTCAACAGTAAACAAGGTAAAGAGACTGCAAACCTGTGTCCTCATTCTTTACTGCGCCATTCATCATCTGCGATCTACATACCAGGAGCCCTGGGAATATACTTCACCTGTGGGAAGGTATACCATCTAGCTGCCATAACATCACCCCAGAGGACCACTTAAAGCAGCGTCAGTCTCCACTGACTGAATACCACAGGTGGCGTCACGAACACAAACTTTATTCCCTTTAAAGACCTTTTCCTTTTACATGGGCGCCCAGGGCCACGGACCGGGTCGCCACCATGACATCCCCCTTTGAACTGCAGGACCCGGTACCAAGTACCTCACGGCCCTGGCAGGCGACTCAGCAGCGTATTCCTTACTGTCCATAATAGCACCACCCCAGTCCCACCTACAAGATAAGAGATAACTTGCTGATCGGTAAGGTTCCAACAGGTTAGACTCCCAGGAATCCCCAAAACAGGGCCTGGAACCTCGAATGTTATATGGAACAGAAACCTTGCTTGTGCACCTCAACTTAAGACAGGGCTTTATAAAGAACCTTTTTCGGGGCCCCGTTATAAGGATTGCTAGGGGTCCCAGCATTCGGACCCCCAGAGATCAGCAAGTTATCTCCCATCTTATGGATAGGAGCTATATGGGTTTCCCCAAAGGCAAACATCGAGATCAGATGAGCACTGAACATAAGAGGACTAGTCATGTCCAAAGCTAGCCTAAGAGCTCATTCAGACGTCAGGTTATCACGTTCTATCAGTCTTTCTCATGGCTATAGCTCGTACCTATGGTGGTCTATGAGGCTGTTCACATAACTGTATATTTTGCGGACCAAGCGATCCGCTGAAAATCAGTGACACGTAAAATTTTCTTCACGGACCCAAAGAATTGCATTGCCAAGGTTGATTCGGGAGTCAGGACTCGGCTCAAATTTGGTCATCACTAGGATGCCATTAAGAATTCTTGATAGAAGAAGGGTGAGAACCCTCCATCATTTCTCCTTTTGCATACGAGAAAAAAAAAAAAAAAAACTATGAATCTCTGACCTTGAAAACTGACACTGACCAAACTGGTGGGAATCGGATAAACAGTGAAAAAAAACGCAGATCGTTTTTGTGTACGAGATCAAATCACTGACATCTGAATGAGGCCTTACACTGGGTAGGGTACAGCACATATTCGTTTAAATCAAAAGAAATGTCATTTTTTTCTCCAGAGATGAAATCTACAGAACTGTCTGTAGCAACATTTATCTCACTGCTGATAAGTTCTTCATGAGATTGTGCTGGCAGAAACAGAAGAAATCTAATAAAAATAGAGCAGCAGATGCAAGCTGTAATTTAATGTACTCTTCAAGATTCAGCCTGTTTTATGGGCATATGTGATGCACTACAAGCTGGTAAATGATTTCCAAATAAAAAAAAAATTTAAGAATTTGCCTACAACATTAGAGCAGTGTGCAGAGAACCTATTCTGTAACCCAAGGCCACATTCACGAGTCTCCCAACCCAAATTCATCATCATAGGCATATATAGGGGATATAAAAGTCTGCACACCCCTGTTAAAATGAAGGGCTTATGATATGTAAAAAAAAAAAAAAAACACAAAAACACCACGCACCAAGAAGAATAATTTCTGAACTTTTTCCAACTTTAATGTCACCTAAAATGTGTACAACTTATTTGAAAATTAAACTGAAATCTGTTTGGGTAGAAAAAAAAATATAATGTGGTTGCATTAATATACACATACCTTTAAACTAAAACTTTTAAAGTCATCTTTAAATTTAATGACAGTGTTCAGTTTGGGAACCTATCAGCACGGCGCGTCTAGAATTAGCAACCTGTGCCCGCTCTTCCTTACAGAAGCACTGTACAACTGTCAGAGGGAATGTGTATAGCGACCTCTTCAGTTAAACCCACAGATTTTAAGTTTGATTCAGGTCTGGGCCATTCCAAAACTTTGATCTTTGAGCAAAACCATTCTTTTGTTAGTTTAGAGGTCGCTTAGGATTGCTATCTTGATAAAAGGTAAAATTAATCTTCACCTTCAGCTTTTTAGCAGAGGCCTGAGGGTTTTGTTGCAAAATTGACTGATGTTTGGAACTGTTCATAATTCCTTACAACTTGCCCAAAGCCCCAGCTGCTGAAAAGCAGCCCTAAAGCATAATGCTGCCTCCAACTTGCTTTACTGATGGTATGGTGTTCTTATGATGACCAGCGGTGTTTGTTTTGCATCAAAAATACTGTATACCTTTTGGAGTTATGGCCAATAGCATCAATCATGGTCTCATCAGACTTAACATGTTTTCCCCACATACTTCTGGCAGACTTGATGAAGGTTTTGGCTAAACATAGCAGGGCTTTGATATTTTCCTTTGTGAGAAAACGCTTCCATCTTTCTGCCCTATCCAACAGACCAGACATATGAATAATACAGGACATTGCTGTCACATGCAGTACAGAACCGGTAGCTTCCAGAAATTCCTGCAGCTCTTTTAAGGTTGCCGTAAACCTCTTAGAAGCCTCCCAGACCAATTTCTTCGTGTCGTTTGATCAATTTTTAAGGGACGTCCAAGTCTAGGTAATATCAGTGTTCTCACAAATTTAAGCCACTTTTTGATGACCATCTTCACAGTATTCCATGTTATGTCCAGTGCCTTGGAAATATGTTTGCACCCTTCTCCTTACTGATAATTTTCAGCAATGAGATCTCTGTGCTGTGAGCAGTTTACATACCATGGCTTTTCCTCTAAAATGCAACTCAGAATAGGTCAGGAAAACAATACTAGGAACACTAAACTTGTTAGGCTGCCGTCACACTAGCAGTATTTGGTCAGTATTTGTAAGCCAAAACCAGGAGTGGAACAATCAGAGGAAAAGTATAATAGAAACATATGCACCACTTCTGTATTTATCACCCACTCCTGGTTTTGGCTTACAAATACTGATGTCAAATACTGAGCAAGTACCGCTAGTGTGACGGCAGCCTTAGGCCGGTTTCACATGTCAGTGGCTCCGGTACGTGAGGTGACAGTTTCCTCACGTACCGGAGACACTGACTCGCGTAGACACATTAAAGTAAATGTGTCTCTGCACATGTCAGCGTGTTTTCACGGACCGTGTGTCTGTTTGCAAAACACGGAGACATGCCAGTGTTCGTGGGAGTGCACGGATCACACGGACCCATTAAAGTCAATCGGTCCGTGTAAACACCTACCGCACACGGATGCTGTCCGTGTGCCATCCGTGTGCGTTTTTCCTGTCAAAGGGTTAAAATTGTAAAAATTGTTGCAGGACACGGACACACGTACAGCACACAGACCCTAAAAACGTACTCACGGACATCACACGGATGGCCTACGTGAGCACACGGATAACTCCGGTACCGTTTTCTCCGGTAACGGAATTATCTGGACGTGTGAGACTGGCCTTAGGGGGTAATCCGAATTACTTAAAATGACTGCAGCCATGTACTGACCACTATTCACCATGAGTGTAAGGCCGGGATCACACATGCGAGAAACACATCCGTGTCTCGCATGTGAAACCCAAGCTCTGGCGCCTGCACTCCAGAGCGGAGCGTGCGGCCGCATAGCAACACATGGAGCCGCACGCTCCGCTCCCAAGTGCCGGCGCCAGAGCTTGGGTTTCACATGCGAGACATGGACGTGTTTCTCGCATGTGTGATCCCGGCCTAAATGTGACTGGCTACTTCCAAATTACAACCTCATCCCAGTTATAAAACCATGTTCTCACTTATACAACCACATTGTGATAATTTTGAATGAGAAAATAAAACTATTTCAGTTTTTTTCCCTCAAAGGATTTATACAGATGATGGGCGACATTAAAAGGCTGAAAAAATTTGGAAATGGTTTTTCTTGGTAGGATTTTTTTTACTTGAAAATAAAACGGCATTTTAAACAGGGGTAGGTAGACTTTTATATCCAATGTAGAAGACTACCAAGTTTGGATCTGGAGTTTATGCATCGCAGTCTGAAATGGGACCACAGCACACATGGAATCTGGACTAAGGCTGGGTTCAGACTTTGTCTGAATACGCACTGACCCTAGGTCTCAACATCCAAACTTACAGCATCGTGAAGCTGCGGAGTTCAGCTACAGAGACCCATGGCCTGGTTACGGACAGTGCTGTCCATGCACTTATGTAAGAGGTGTAAAACCAGTTTGAGAAAAGCTGAATGTAACCAATATGGCTGCCCATGGGGACTATCGCCCATAGTCAATCAGTCTAGTTATATAGCAATGCAGGATCTAGGAATACATCATAAGCCAGATTTCCCACTCAAGTCTGGGGAGATGAGCCACTACTGCATAGGTAATGAAAGTTTGCCAATATTAGTTTCCAACCAACTGATCCATAAACTAAGAAGCATCTGAATATCTGTAGAAGTTTGCCAACAATATGACAGAAATTCAATAATGCATTCCTAATTTGGGTATAAAACTATGAATCTTGTCCACTTACAATACGTTCGCCCAGTGCCGTAACGTGAAGCTTCGGAGGCCCCAAGCAAAATCTGCCATGTGTCATTTACAATACTGGTTTCTTACGGGCATCAGGGCCCCCTCAGATACTGCTGCAGTCCATGTGCATTAGCCATCTCTTCACCCCCTACATTCAGCAGTAATGGGCTTCCAGAGCTGTAATCATACTGACTAAGTGCACCTCCCTTGTCATAAAGGGCCCTTTAAATGGTGTTTGCCATGAGTCAGTGAACTTGCAGGACGCCTGAGTGCAGATTGTGGGATTTCCAAGCTGCGTCTTCGCCCTTACAATAAGGTGAGTTTACAATGATGGATACAGGAAAGGTCTCACCTGAAACTATGGGTAGATGATCTTTCTAGGAGAATCATACGTGAGCCATAGGAAATCCATGCATTTTTGAAGATCTGGTGTTAAGGAGAAGGGCTCTCCTAGACATTCGTTTTTCTCGTACTAGTGCTGTCCAAAATGCGTAGTCTATGGGGTTCATATGTCCGATTCGTATTTCCATGGATCGAGTGGTTGGCACAAAAGAAAGGAGACTTCTCTGATGGTGATCCAAGTGTCGGATCAAACTCTCCAACACAGAGCGTTTTTTGCGTAAAAGAAAAATCAGTGATCTCCGAACAAGCCCAGATGATTCGTAAAGATCTTCCAAGATAAGGACGTTGTGCTCATCTATAATCCATGGTAGATTATTATCCACGAGCTGCAGAGCTCAGGACTAATGTCAGTGATTCTACCTGCAGCTTCATTAAATGTCTCCAGCTGATTCCTCCCATCCAGAAGATGAGTTTCTTCATCACACACTAATCACTTGTGATCGCACACTTGTGGGCCCAGGTTCCAGGGTTGTGATTTTAAGGCTATGTGCACACTTTGCGGATTCCACTGTGGATTTTTCCGCAGCGGAATTCCAAAATCCGCAGTGAAAACCCATCGCGGTTTTTACTGCGGATTCTTATGCGGATTTTCATCTGCATTTTCCAACTGGAGCAGGTGAAAATCCACAGAAAAGAAGTGACATGCTGCGGAATGTAATCCGCAGCGTTTCCGCGCGTTTTTTTCCGCAGCATGTGCACAGCGTTTTTTGTTTCCCATAGGTTTACATTGTACTGTAAACTAATGGGAAACTGCTGTGGATCCGCAGCGGTCAAATCCGCTGCGGATCCGCAGCAAAATCCGCAAAGTGTGAACATAGCCTAAGGCTGTGTTCCCACATTGCGTTTTTTAGCCTTTCCGCCGTGTTTTTCTACTGTGGAAACACAAAAAAAACGCTCACAAAACGCATCCCATTAATTTTAATTGCATTCTGCAATTGCTGTGCCCATGCTGCGTATTTGTCCGCAGCGGAATCGCATAACGGAAAAATACGCGGCATGTTCATTAATTTTGCAGAATCACGGCGATTCCATAGGAAAACGCTTGGAAAAAAAAGCATGAAAAACACTTAAAAAAAACACGTGAAAATGCAACAAAAACGCATTAAAATCTGCAAGCGTGCTGATTTCCTTGGCAAGAGTGCTGATTTTGAAGCAGAAAAATATGCTTCTATTCTGCAATGTCGGCACATAGCCTAAGGCTATGTTCCCACAGAGCTTGTTGAAGTTTTGAAACACTGAGGTTTTCAAGCAGAAACTGGTACAGGAATGACCCCTTGTTATAATAGACATTGTGTGCACGTATCAGTTTTTGTTTTTAGCAGAAAGGTTCCATTAACCAAGAGACGTTCAAAAATCACAAGTTTTCATTTGAGTGTTGGAGAGTTTCTGCTCTGAAACCCAGTGAAAAAAACTCAGTGTGAATTGCCCCTTAGGCTATGTTCTCTCTGAGCCCCTTTTTTTTTAATGTTCAAGAATGACATGCTCTTTCAAGGTGGAATTGCTCGTTCTTTTAAAATTCTAATGCACGTACGTGCCTATAATTTTTCCTTGTGTTTTTTGAGCTTTTTTTTTTTTTTTTTTTAAATCCACAGTTTGTTAATTCTTTAAGCGTTTACCATCCCACCCGTTCGAATATATGGGGGTTGGGGACGCGAGTAAATACTAGGGAAAAAAAAATTGCATACTTTACGCAGCGTTTTTCCTGCCAACACTCTGGTTTTGGTTCAGAGAAAGCATTGCATGTGAACGCACCCTACTCTTTGCCCGACAGTCCATTTTCTCTGACAAACTTTAAACCCTCTAAGCTATGTGCACACGTTGCGGATTTTTCCGCACTGTTTTTGCAAAATCCGCAGGTAAACCGCACTGCGGATTACCCGCGTTTTTTGTGCGGATTTCACCTGCAGTTTTACACCTGCGGATTCATATTATGGAGCAGGTGTAAACCGCTGCGGAATCCACACAAAGAATTGACATGCTGCGGAAAAAGCACCACTGCGTTTCCGCGCGTTTTTTTTCCACAGCATGTGCACTGCAGATTTTGTTTTCCATACGTTTACATGGTACTGTACAATGCATGGAAAACGGCTGCAGATCCGCAGTGTCAAATCCGCTGCGGATCCGCAGCAAAATCCAGATCGTGTGAACATAGCCTAAGTAGGCTGAGGGCTGCCAAACAAAAAGTGGCAAGCATGCACACAATTCAGTACGCATGGGGGCAACATTGGAGGCCCAGCAAATGGGGCAACAAGAAATTAAAAGGTAACACCCATGATTACAATAACGCCGGGATCACACACAGCGAGATACGGCCGAGTCTCGCAGGTTAAAACCAAGCTCTGGCACCGGTACTCTGGAGCGGAGCGTGCGGCCGCATAGCAATGCATGGAGCTGCACGCTCCGCTCTGGAGTGCCGGTGCCAGAGCTTGGTTTTAACCTGCGAGACTCGGCCGTATCTCGCTGTAGTGTGACTCCGGCCTAATGGTGGATAAGGCCCTCCCCATTGGGGATATGGATGTTATAGACTGGACTCCCACCCTGTCACCATTGATGTGAATATATATTGAATAGTATAACACAGAGGTCTTATATTTTATATATATAAAATGATGGCATGCTCCATGGAAGCATTAATTCTAAGGCTCCCTTCACATGTCTGTGTTTCAGGTACTTGTGGCATCCATTTTTTTTTTTTCATGGATACCGCACGTACCCTTTGTAATCTATGGAGCTGCACACATGTTCATGTTTTTACATGGACCATAAAGTCCATGCAAACCCCAAGCAGACATGTCCATTTTTTACCAGCAGCACGGATGACGAGGACCAATACAAGTCTAAGGATCCGTGTAAAAGATGTACAGCACATCGATACTTTAATGTTTAACATTACAAAGGATCGGAGAAGCTTTGTAATTGATTTTCTTAAGCCATGCGGGAAAAAAAAACGGATGGCACACGGATTCAAAACTCTGATGGCATCGGGATTTTTCAGATGGGTGATAGGGACCTAAGAAAGACCAAAGAGAAGAGCATGGCGTCCCTGCAACTCTATATCATGGAGTTGCACCCTTTTTTTGCATTTCAATAAATGACCGCTCGGTGAACATGCACAGAATGTACCGTAGCTCCACTCTTCCTGTGCGCCAGTTTCTTATACAGCTCTGATGAAGAAATAAATCTTTTCCTTCTATTGTTGGTCAGCGCTGACATCTGGCTGAGCTGGAAAGCATCCAGTCACCAGGTTTTATGAGCACATTTACAGAGGATACTCTATTTTTGTAAGGGCGCAGTCAGACAGCCGCATAACACGGACAACGATTGCATCGCAATGTTCGGACTAGCCGGTGGTTCTCCCTACCCAAGCGTGACAGTATGTATTACTATGCAGCTCTCACGCTCGGGTCAGAAGAGCCGCTGGCCAGTCTGAGCATTGAGATGCGATGGACGTCCGTGTTTTGTGGCCGTCTCACTGCATCTTAAGCAATATTTTATTAGCATGATGACTACGTTGTATCCATATATTTCTTCCTACCTTGGATGTAAAGCACTGAACATAAACCTACTTTTCTATCTCAGGTCCCTGTTTATTTTACTGGGATCACACCCAGGACTGTGTAAAGGCCTCCACACACCTACTGAAGTCATGCATCGTTCGACAGTCTAATGACACAGAAGTATGGAGGATTCTGAGGAGAGAGCTATTGACTTCCTTGCTTAAAAGGAATCTTTCAGGACCATTTTACTATTGAAACTAGTGACATGTCTGTATAGGTTCTAGTATAACAGAAAAAATGGTAGCGGTCTTGTAGCAATTCGATATGCCAGGGCTGAGAAATAAAGCTTTGAGGTCCATGGAAATTGGCCTGCAAGTGCATTGGGGACGTGTAAATTTGGCTTAACATCTTGGCTTCTCGGCACTGGCACATCGGATTACTACAAGACAGGTATTATTGTTGTCTTGTGGCCTATACATCCACGTTTCTGTAGTAAAATCACCCTGGCAGGTTCCCTTTAAGAATGGAAGCCTTTGTTAAGTTGAGTAAACTGTTAGGTTTCTCAGTCTGTGCTTTTGTTTGGGCTCATTCATCCTGCTGGGCTGGAACAGTCTGCGAATGAAAGGACTTTTATGTGGATGCCCATTGTGAGGAAATTACTGTAGAATTTCCTTCCTCTTGGACTTCAACATTGGAATTAAAATATTTGCCAGTGACTGACTATTTCACCCTGTATGTGGTGTTCTACACTGGACATATAATTTTTATGGAGTCACGAGTATGAGATAAATTGCCACACTGTGGATAAAAGCGAGTTTCACCCTTTGACTGGCGTCACACTTGCGAGTTCAATGTGAGAAACTCGCACGAGCCTCTCGCATAAAGTCCTGGCACTGCCGCCGGCACTCGGGAATGGAGCGTGTGGCTGCATAGAAATATATTCAGCTGCAGGATCCGGTCCTGAGTGCCGGCGGCAGTGCCAGGACTTTATGCGAGAGACTCGTGCCAGTTTCTCGCATTGAATTCGCAAGTGTGACCCCAACCTTTTGCACATCATTGCAGCGGTATGTATTACTGTGGGTATTGCTTCCACTGCTGGTGGTCCAAAGTAAATACGTTCCGTGCGAGCATAGTGTTAGGGTTTGGTTCTATTCCACAACTAACACAGATGAAACTTAGGAAAAGTGAAAGATTGCGGCATTTCGCAGCTGGTTGTTGTAGGTACTGTGCCTTGACTTTTTCCCCATATTCTAATGCAGGGGTGGGCAATCAATATTCCCGAGGGGCCACATGAGAGACCGTGGCTGTTTGGGCCAAACCAATAGTGCAAAATTAATTCTACTCAATATTAATATCAATATATTGTAGTTATTATATTATTGATAATTATATTAATTGTGTCACTTAATATTGAGCACAATTAAGCATGCTGATGGAGCCCCCGACAGGGCCATGGGGTACTCGGGCAAGGTCCGACATTTCTTCGGGGGATGTCACGGTAGCAGCAACCCGATTCGTGGCTCTGGGCGTCCAATAAAATTGTAATTAAGGGGAATAAATTTTATAGGGAATTAGTTTGTGACGGCAATAAGGAAAATGGCTGACACTGCGGTTCAGGTCCACTGGGGCAGTTGGTGACGCAGCAGAGATGTTACAGCTCTCCACGGGTAGAGCTAGGCCCCAGGGTAGTTAAAGTCAATGATGGTGAATGTTGTGATGCAGGGCAGGTGATGCAGTAATAATTCAGAGGACACCGCAGGGTGCAGTTTCCACACTTTACTCACAGTTCCTATATGCAGTCCCCAGCCGGGTGCTGTGTCCTCCGGGTCTGTGGTCCAGCCAGCTCTCAGGTAAATTGGGGTTCATTTTCCCGAGACCCCCTTTCTTATGTGCCTTCCCTGGCTGTCTCTTGGTGCTGGCTTCGCCCTCCTGCCCTGTGCCTCACACACAGTGTCCCAAGCCAGCAGCCTTGAATCTTGTCAGGCGAGGTCCTCCTGGTCCCCTTGATCCTATGTGGCTCCCTTTTCGGCGAATGTGTGCGGCTGTGGCATCTACAGTTACCACAGCCTCCAAATTACTAGCTGAGCCTTGTAGTTCTCCACTTGTCTGGGGGCCGGTTCCCCCACTGCGACCTGGTCCTTCCACCTAATGGCGGTCGGCGTGGATTCGGGTGCCCAGGTTGGAATCCTCTCTTCCCTGGCCCCTAGATCCCCTTCCTTCCATCCTTCCTTCCTTCTCTCAGACACTTCCTCTTACTCCTCTCTTCTCTCTCTCTAACTCATTAACTCCTCCTTATTGTTTCCATGACAACTGCTCACAAATGATTCTCTCTCCACCCACACCCTCTACCTAGTTCCCCCTCCAGTCTGAGATGGGGCCCTCCCTCAATGGGGTCCACCCAAATCTCCTGGCCTGGAGTGGTGTAGTGTTGGATGCTAGAGTGGGTCTCGGATAGTGCACCCTCCTTACCCAAGAGGAGAGTACCACAACTCAGGCTGAGGTGCAGTACCTCTGTGGCGACTGGACCTTCAGGGGCGCCCCACTGACATCCCCCTTTGTATTGCTAGAACCTGAGTACAGCCCCTCTTGTATATCATATGAGCCCCCCCACAGCCCCTTATATACTGTAAGAGCCCCCACACCTTCCTCCCCATATGTGGCATGAGCACCACACCTTCCTCCCCCATATGAGGCATGAGCCCCACACCTTCCTAACCCATATGCGGCGTGAGCCCCACATCAGCCTCTCCCTATATGCAGCTATGCAGCATGAGCCCCACATCAGCCTCCCCCATATGCGGAATGAGCCCCACACAGCCTCCCCCATATGCGGCGTGAGCCCCTCATCAGCCTCCCCCATATGCAGCCGTGCACCACGCCAGCCTCCCCCATATGTGGCATGAGCCCCACACCAGCCTCACCCATATGCGGCATGAGCCCCACACCAGCCTGATCCATACACTGCATGAGCCCCACACAACCTCCCTATATACACTGCATGAGCCCCACACAGCCTCCCTATATACACTGCATGAACCCCACACAGCCTCCCCCATATACAGCAAGAGCCCAACACAGCCTCCCTATATACACTGCATGAGCCGCACACAACCACCCTACATATACTGCATGAGCCGCAGACAGCCTATCCATGTGCAGCATGTCACCCCCATAGCCTCCCCATGCCCACCCAAACATCCCATATACATGGGGGGGAAAAAACAACAACACATATTGATTTTTTTTGCAGGTAAATTAACCTGCTGTCGAAGGGTTATAAACAGGCAACACGTCAATTCTTTGTGCGGATTAAGCCCATTGCTGTTGAAGGGGTGAAATCTGCAGCAAATTATTCATGTATCACATGTAGTTTCACTGCCGAAAAATCCACATAAAATACGCACCCTGAAGGCTAAGTTCACACATTACATATTTGGTATGGATTTGCTTGCAGAAAATATGTGGAATAATATATAGTACCAGATAATTCTTTCTGAAAATTTCTGAGCGGAAAGAGTGGATATTTTTAAATCTTAAGTATTTTAATCACTACTTGATCCCTAGAAACTTTAGCTCATCTTGGGAGCTGCCAATTTTAGTCTCGTCCTCCTTTTACCATCTAATATTGCTAATTTCTTTCACAGTCTGGTGCAAAGTTTATTTCAAAGCATTTTCAGTCCTCTGTGAAATGTGATAGATGACCAATCCTAAACAGATTCTTTTTTGTTTGCCGGATCACCGATGCTTCTGAATTGTTGGCAATTTTTTAGACCCCTTTCTCACGTCCGATTTCCTCACACCTACTAGTGTTTTTCATGGCTAGATTGAGTACCCATCATAGTCTATGAAGCTGTTCACATGTCCGTTTTTTGGAAGACCTATCGTCAGCAACAACAAAAAATATGAAGACCTGTCAAATTTGTGTATTAAAATCACTCATTTAAGTCAATAGGTCGTGGGGTGAGAAGAAAAAAAATAAACGCACAGCACATACATGCCATCACTGTGTCAACCAGGTGGTTGTTCTTTGTTTTTTATTTTTGCAAATGGTAAAATCTGGATACATGAAAATCTGGTTCGGCACAGTGATGGGGGAGTAAAAGAGTTTTTTTTCTTATAAAAATAAATAGAAGCGTGAAATGGACATTACTCTATACTTACTGATATTTCGGTTGAAATCCATTATGATGCAACATTGCTCTTTAATAAGTAGAAAATAAATGGGCTGTTTCATAAGCCCTCTGGAGTACGGTGTGCCAAATTTATTAAAAGGTTCGTTTGGGCAATTCGTGGGCCGTTAATTGAAATCTACACCAGGTATGATGTGACATGGATTTCATTTTTCTGGCGTGAATTATAGTAAATTTGTTGGCTGTTCCTCATTTTGATAATTCTTATCCAAGTGCCTTTCGAAAGTATTCAGCTCCCTGGAACTTTTCAACCTTTTATTCACCAAAAATTTACATTTGGTATCTTTATGTTTGAAGCATGATATGTGGGAAAAGGTTGAAAAGTTCCAGGAAGCCGAAAACTTTCACAAGGCACTGTAGATGCTGGTGGGGAACAAGTCACCAGATGATGTAAAGAAAATACATTGATTTAGTCGCACTCGTCCATACGACTCCACATAATGGACCTCCTGCCATAAGGATTCGTTTCATTCAGGATATCTCACCATAAAGCAATGTCTCCATAAATGTAAGGGCACATTCCAGCAGGAACCAATATGGGGGTGCAGAATAAAGTCATTGACTTGTATGAGTGACATAACACGGGTCCTACAACTCTGAGGTTGTGCAGAGCCTCATTACGACCATGCACATAAGCCCATGTACCTACAGGACACGGTGGAGCTAACTTTCCTTATCAGGTCCTGATCCCAACAAAGTGCCTCTCTATATGCCCGATTTGCCCTTATTGTTGACTGATGATGACCCTTTCAGTGCTACCCATCCAACCAAAGCCAAAATGTGCTTGGATTTTGGGAATTGCGTATGAAAATTCAAGTTTATTTTTAACTGGCACATGCCAGATCTGAGCCTCATGATGGTCCATTTTTCAGAACTTCATATTGTTTTTCTTTTTCTTTAGGAAAAGGTGCCGAAAATGTCACTGAGCAAAAAGTGGGCTTCTCTGAAGGAGAAACTTTCACCTCAAGAGTCGGACCAGAGTGAAGCCAACTTAGAGAATGCCGATCCTGAGTTATGCATCCGCCTCCTGCAAATCCCAACAGTGGTAAACTATTCTGGCCTGAAGAAGAGACTGGAGAGCAGCGATGACAACTGGATGGTGCAGTTCTTGGAGCTCAGTGGCTTGGACCTTCTGCTGGAAGCCTTGGACAGGTTGTCAGGTCGAGGAGTTTCTAGGATTTCTGATGCTCTCCTGCAGCTAACTTGCATTAACTGTGTCCGAACATTAATGAATTCCCACAAGGGAATAGAATATATTGTCAATAATGAAGGTTACGTCCGGAAACTGTCTCAAGGTGAGGATCAGCTCTTCAAACTAAAATGAATGTGAAATCACAAAACGGCCTATTGTTTAAATTGGGTTTCTATGTGAAACGTTGTTTTGCTTTTTACATTTAAAAAAAAAAAATCTCTATCTAAAGAAATCTTGTAACTTTCACAATGGCCACTAGGCCTAATACTAGACTTATACTTCTTGTTCTGTACACAAAGCTGAGCAGCAGCCAGCAGAGGCCGTGGTCCATGAGTAGAAGGGGAAAGCGAACCCAGAATGTAACATTTTTGCTTGTACATGTACAAAGAAGCCTTTCTCAAACTTGTACAAGTTGAAATCTAGGTGAATAAAGACACACTTTTTTAGCTTCTATCCTTGGAGTGCTGATTCTAATCTTTTGCTGTGTACACTTAAAGGATTTTGCCTGGCTAATATACTCAGAGAATATTTTTGCACCCACCTCTGTGGACTGTGCTGCTGCCTCTTTTGATGGCCTGTTTTGTACAGATGACTTTTCAACTATTTCATTATTCTGAGTCATGATTAAATTCGCACATATCTACTGTATATAGAGGTGTAACTATAGGATCCACCATTCACAGTAGGTGATGTCACAGCTTACCTCCTCCTCCTGTATAATGACTGATAACACCTCTATATACAGTATATAACACAGGATCCACCATTCACAATAGGTGATGTCACAACTACCCTCCTCCTATTGTACAATGACTGATAACACCTCTATATACAGTAGGTAACACAGGATCCACCATTCACAATAGGTGATATCACAGCTCACCTCCTCCTCCGGTACTATGAATAATAACACCTCTATATACAGTAGATAACACAGGATCCACCATTCACAATTGGTGATATCACAGCTCCTCTCCTCCTGTATAATCACTGATAGCACCTCTATATACAGTAGGTAACACAGGATCCACCATTCACAATAGGTGATGTCACAGCTCACCTCCTCCTGTACAATGCGATGCCTGATAACACCTCTATATACAGTAGATAACACAGGATCCACCATTCACAATAGGTGATGTCACAGCTCGCCTCCTCCTGTACAATGACTGATAACACCTCTATATACAGTAGATAACACAGGATCCACCATACACAATAGGTGATGTCACAGCTCACCTCCTCTCTCCCATAAGAACATCCTAAATTAATTTTTCGATTTCAGAAAACCCCTGATCTCTAACAGCAGGTTTTTTCCGGGTCCAGCGCCGAATCTCCATCTCTGTTCCCAGTGTATTGTGTTGTCACCAGTGCTGAGGTCACTTTGACAGGGCTACAGACTATCTGTGTGTTCAGCAGCTCTGAGAGACTCCTGCCATCAACCCATGTGGAGCCGCGGAGCTCTGTGATTGGCAGCAGCTCGGCTGACATGACATCAGCGCTGCAGACAATAACATATATACATCGAGATCAGAGGCGGTGATTTGACTCTGGACCTGGAGAGGGCGAGTAAGGCAGAGTTTGTTCTTTTTAGAACAAACTGCAGCCGGGGAGCAGGGATTTTTCAAAACCAGAAAACCCCATTACGGTGCAATTATGCTGTTTATCCATAAATATCCTAGGAAGGCTCTTTTCTTGATAATCGTGCAGTGTAAATAGGCTGCTGATCTGATCACCGACGATCAAGCAAAATGCTAATTTGGTAAACTAAATTTTTTTACTTATAAAAAGAACATTGTTCTCGGCAGCAAATCATCCTGTGCTGCCGAGAATAATAACAGTCTATGTGCATATTAGTATCCATTACTGATCTTTCTGCATGGCCGTCGATTGTCTTCTTTCTATGTAACCGGTGACAGTCGTTCTTGGCTTCAGAGCTCATAAAAAGTTATCAGGTCACCCAGACATTGGTGGATGTATCAAATCTTTTGTTCTAATGAATTGCTGTTATGTCTCGTTTCCAGCTCTTGACACTGCCAATGTGATGGTGAAGAAGCAAGTGTTTGAGCTGATTGCCGCCCTGTGCATCTACTCTCCGGAAGGCCATGCTTTGGCTTTGGATGCTCTTGAGCATTACAAGGTATCGTTTATAAATAAGCATTATAAGTAGTGTTGAGCATTCCGATACCGCAAGTATCGGGTATCGGCCGATATTTGCGGTATCGGAATTCCGATACTGAATTCCGATACTTCCCGCGTATCGGATACCGGAATCGGAAGTTCCCAGAATTCAAATTGAACGCAGCAGCCAATGAGGAATGAATGAAAGTGTGGGCACATCCTGTTTAGCATGGTGGGCATGTAAGTACTGGCAAGGCTTGGATTGGCTGCTGAAATGATGTCACTCTGCACTATAAAAAAGCGCTGCCGCCATTTTGCGCTCACTCTGCTGTGATTTCAGTTAGGGACAGGACGCTGTGTTCTAACTGAGGGCCAGTTGAGCTAGCTAATTGCTTTATTTTCCTTTCCAAAGGCTAATTTAGCAAAACGCTGTGTGTTCTTCACTGTTCACCTTGCTCTTGCCTTGCAGCGCTGTTTTAACAGCGTTCTGCAAGGTCTCTGTGTGTGTGTGTGTGCAGCTCACTCTGTAGTCTGTGTGCAGCCATATACCCGGTTGTATTCAGCTCAGGGGGGGTTCACACTGCCTCACACAGTTGTTCTTTTTTGCTCTTAGTGCAGCCTGCTGCACATTTTTTCTCAAATTTCCTATTAGTGTTTTTCCACCAGTCTCCAGCTCTATTGTGGAAAAACACTACATAGGATAACCTAGAGGGGGGTTTTTGGGCCTTGCAGCGCCGTTTACGGCTGTCTGCACGGTCTCCGTGTGAGCCCAGCTCGCCCTGTAGTCTGTGTGCAGCCATAGCCGGTTGGATTCAGCTCAGGGTTCGTTACTGGCTCATACCTTGAGAAAAATTTTCCTTTTTTTCAAATAGTGCAGCCTGTTTAAAATTTGAAAAAAAAAATTCCTATTAGTGTCTTTCCACTCGTATCCAGCTAAATAGTGGAAAAACACTATATAGGATAACCTAGAGGAGGGTTTTTTGGCCTTGCAGCGCCGTTTACGGCTGTCTGCACGGTCTCCGTGTGAGCCCAGCTCGCCCTGTAGTCTGTGTGCAGCCATAGCCGGTTGGATTCAGCTCAGGGTTCGTTACTGGCTCATACCTTGAGAAAAATTTTCCTTTTTTTCAAATAGTGCAGCCTGTTTAAAATTTGAAAAAAAAAATTCCTATTAGTGTCTTTCCACTCGTATCCAGCTAAATAGTGGAAAAACACTATATAGGATAACCTAGAGGAGGGTTTTTTGGCCTTGCAGCGCCGTTTACGGCTGTCTGCACGGTCTCCGTGTGAGCCCAGCTCGCCCTGTAGTCTGTGTGCAGCCATAGCCGGTTGGATTCAGCTCAGGGTTCGTTACTGGCTCATACCTTGAGAAAAATTTTCCTTTTTTTCAAATAGTGCAGCCTGTTTAAAATTTGAAAAAAAAAATTCCTATTAGTGTCTTTCCACTCGTATCCAGCTAAATAGTGGAAAAACACTATATAGGATAACCTAGAGGAGGGTTTTTTGGCCTTGCAGCGCCGTTTACGGCTGTCTGCACGGTCTCCGTGTGAGCCCAGCTCGCCCTGTAGTCTGTGTGCAGCCATAGCCGGTTGGATTCAGCTCAGGGTGCGTTACTGCCTCATACCTTGAAAAACAATTTCCTTTTTTTCAAATAGTGCAGCCAGTTTAAAATTTGAAAAAAAAAATTCCTATTAGTGTCTTTCCACTTGTATCCAGCTAAATAGTGGAAAAACACTATATAGGATAACCTAGAGGAGGGTTTCTTGGCCTTGCAGCGCCGTTTACGGCTGTCTGCACGGTCTCCGTGTGATTTAAACTAGCTCTGTAGCCCGATCTGCACCAAAAAAAAGGTTAAGTTCACCAAACACAACTTACACTTGTGTAGGCCACATTTGAAAAATAATAAAGTTTAGTCCACAATTTACAACATTAGTGTTTCTTACACCTGTTAGGAGGAGCATTACAGGAATAAGCACACTAAGGCCTTAGTACTTTTCTGCTTATCTTTATCTGTCAACCAAGATGAAGAGGGCAGGGAGTAAGGCACGTGGGCGTGGGCGCGGAGCAGGGAGAGGAGCAGGGAGAGGACGTGGTGATTCTGTGCCTGCTGCGGGCGCCGGTGACTCGTCGTCACTCAGTTTCAGCAGGGAACAGTCCTTCATGCGCAGCTTTGTCGGAGAGCGCCGTGCACCGCTGCTGCGTGAAGACCAAATTGAAGCCGTTGTCGGGTGGATGGCAGCTAACGCCTCGGCATCGACTTCAGTTAGTGCCACATCCTCTCAGGCACAGAGCACTGGAGAGCAGCCATCTGTCTCTTCACCACCTGCCAAATTGGCCAGGCAGTCAGAGAGCCCAGGACAGGAGCCGTCTCTACTTCTGTTCTCTGAATCTCTTGGCTTGGAAACAGGGGGCCAGCCAAGCAGCATTGGAGAAATGGAAGAAGAGGCAGTGTGCAGTGATGCCCAACACCTTTTTCTCTCTGACTCTGAAGAGGCAGGTGGGCCAGTGCCTCCGGTGACCACAGCGCAGTACGCATCTGATGATGAAACTCAGGTGCCGCTTTCTCGTGCGTACTGTGCTGCTGAGACTACCCAGGAGGAGCAGTTGGTGGCAGAGGGTAGTGGAGATGATGAGGTCCTTGACCCATCGTGGCGTGAGGAACAGGAAGGTGGTGGGAGCAGCTCAGAGGAAGAGCTTCCTCTTACGGGCCAAAGAGGGAGAGGGAGGGGGAAGACTGCGGAGCCTGTAGCCTCCACTTTGGCACCCGTTAGGAGCCTGTCTCTTTCCAAAGCCAAAAAGGGCGCTCCCAAGACTTGCAGTGCCTGGTCCTTTTTTGACACAGTTGCAGATGACATTTGTTTTGTCAAATGCAAGCTGTGTCATCATAAAGTAAAAAGAGGGAAAAATGTCAGCAACCTCAATACCACAAATATGTGGAAACATGTGCGGACCAGGCACGCGGTGGAGTTACAGAAACACACTGAAGATGTAGGCCAACCAACAGCGGCAGCTACCACCTCTTCAGCTCGTGTTGCCTCTTCCTCCAGCTCACGCACAGCTGGTTTGGCTTCCTCCCAGAGACCTTGTGTAATTCCACCCACAGCACCACCTTCCCAGTCATCCTCACACTCCCAGTCTACTCTACAGCCATCGGTAGTACAGGCATGGGAGAAAAGGCGGGCATTCTCGGCCAACCACCCCCGAGCACAGGCTCTGAATGCAGGCATTGCCAAACTGTTGTCCCTGGAAATGCTCTCGTTCAGGCTGGTGGAGACTGACAGCTTCCGTGACTTGATGGCATTGGCAGTCCCACAGTACAAGGTGCCCAGCCGCTTTTACTTCAGCAGGCAGGCTGTCCCTGCCCTGCACAGGCATGTTGAGGCAAACATAAAACATGCGCTACTGAACGCCGTCAGTAGCAAGGTCCACCTCACCACCGATGCGTGGACCAGTCAGCATGGACAGGGGCGATATGTTTCCCTCACTGCCCATTGGGTTAATGTTGTTGAGCCAGGTACAGATCGTGCGAGTGGCGCAGGACGTGTCCTGCCCACTCCAAGGATTGCAGGAATCCAGTCTGTACGCATCGACTCCTCCTCTTACACCAGTTCCTCTGATTCCTCTCTGCAGGATCCGTCACAGTCCACCCCCACATGGACCCGTGAACGTTTACCTATGACCGACATGAGCACAGCCGTGGCCAAACGTCAGCAGGCCGTCTTGAAACTAGTTTCATTGGGGCATCGAAGCCACACAGCGCAGGAGCTCTGGAATGCCATAAAGCAGGAGAGCGATGTGTGGTTACTGCCAGCGAATCTCCAGCCAGGCATGGTAGTGTGTGACAATGGCCGAAATCTGGTGGCAGCTTTGGCCCTTGGCAACCTCACTCACATCCCATGTCTGGCACATGTGCTCAATTTGGTTGTGCAGAGTTTTCTGAGGGACTATCCGGATCTTGATGCCCTGCTGCACAAGGTCCGCCTAGAGTGTGCTCACTTGCGGCGTTCCAGCTTGGCCAGATCCCGCATTGCTGCTCTGCAGCGCCGATTCCGCCTTCCGGAACACCGCATCATATGTGACCTACCTACCCGGTGGAATTCCACGTTACATATGTTGGAGCGGTTGTGTGAGCAGCAGCAAGCAGTTATGGAGTACCAGCTGCATCAGGCGCAAAGAAGTCGCAGTCAGCGCCGATCAGACTTCACAACCACAGAGTGGGCCACTATGAAGGACGTCTGCCAGGTTTTGCGTCCTTTTGATTATTCCACGCGGATGGCAAGTGCAGATGATGCACTAGTCAGCATGACTGTCCCCCTTATCTGCCTGCTTCAGCAAACTTTGCAAGGGTTAAGGGATGATGTGGTGGAAGAGGTGGAGGATGAGGAGTCACCTTTTCCATCAGCTTCTGGAGAGTCAGCGCCACGTGGTTCCTCACAAAGGGGTACGCAGGGGCCAATTTGTGAGGAGGATGAGGAGGAGTCAATGGAGGAGGAAGAGCTCCGTCCAGAGGAGGGAGCGACACAATTGTCCAGTGGTCAGTGTGTACAGCGAGGGTGGGGTGATGACGAGCGGGCAGAGATCATGTCTCAAGCAGGGGACAGCGTTTCTGGGCCGGTTGGCACTCTGCAGCACATGGTGGATTTCATGCTGCAGTGCCTGAGAAACGACCGCCGCATCGACCACATTCTCAACATGCCTGATTATTGGGTGTTCACCCTCCTCGATCCTCGCTACCGGGACAACGTCCAAAACCTCATCCCTGCGTTGACCCGGGAGCGTAAATTGCGGGAGTACCACGACACACTGGTGAATTCCATCATCTTCTCCTGTCCAACTGAGAGGAGTGCTGCTAGTGCTTTACAAAGCAGCTCAGTGCGTCGAGGCAGTGGGGGAGGCTCTGCCCAAAGAGGGAGCAGAAGCAGTGCCTCTGCCCAAGGCAAGCCCAGTATGGCACAACTCTGGCACACTTTTGTGTGCCCGCCCCAAATGTCTACACCATCACCGGCGGCTCCAGTCAGCAGGAGGCAACGGTTCCGTCAGATGGTGACAGACTACATGGCTTGCCCTCTTACTGTACTCCCAGACGGCTCTTCCCCGTTCAAGTTTTGGGTCTCTAAGCTGGATACATGGCCAGAGCTAAGCCAGTATGCATTGGAGGTGCTGGCTTGCCCTGCGGCTAGTGTCTTATCGGAACGTGTCTTTAGTGCCGCAGGTGGTGTACTAACAGACCGTCGCATGCGACTATCCTCCGATAACGTTGACCGGCTTACTTTCCTGAAAATGAACCAGGCCTGGATCTCGCAGGAATTTGCCACTCCTCTGCCTGATTAAGTAATTGGGTGTCATCCAGGTCTCCTGCTGTGTTCATCTTTCTACCACCTGAACTGCTATTCCTGGGCTCCAACACCGCCAGTTGCGGCTCAGAAGTGCAGGCTGCACAGTAAAAACATACGACCCAGTGTTATTGGGTTTCAGTAACGTCAGCTGATCCCCAGCTGTGTAGCCGGCAATGTGTCCTGCGACCGCCACGCTGGCACAACAACCTAAATGTAAGGGAACCTGTCCCCCCCCCCCCCCCCGTCGTTTGTTACTGAAAGAGCCATCTTGTGCAGCAGTAATGCTGCACAAGGAAAAGGTAGCTCTTTTTTTTTAGCTCTTTGCACACGCAGAACTTAACACTTATAAAATGTGTTCACTGATACCGTTATACCGTCCCGGAGCTGGGACTTTCCTTCGTAATGTGACGCAGCACAGCCGTCATTCCTACCCCCTTGGTGCCATGCGCTGCCTCCTCAGCGTTGTTTTAAGCTGTCACGGAGCCTGCGCTGTTCTGTTATCCCTTGGGCATGCCCTATTTGCGCTGCCTGTCTTCTGACATAATTTGGTGTCAGGCTGGCTGCGCCTGTGCGGCCGCGGTGCCCGAGATCCCGCCTCGCAGTGTCTTCTGATTGAGTCACACTGCGGGCCTGGGATCCATGGGCATGCGCAGTGCATATCTTCCCCTCGGGCTCTCGCTCATTTCCCTCCGCCTTCTTTAGACTGTGCGCCGTCAGCTGATCCCTAGCATGCCACGGCCGTGACACCGCACAGTCTGAAGAAGAGGGAAGGAGGGGAGTGAGAGTCGAGGTTATGCACTGTGCATGCCCATGGTTCCAAGGCCCGCAGTGGGATTACGTTAGATGAGACTGCGAGGTGGGATCTGGAGCAGCGTGGACGCACAGGCACTGACAGCCTGACACCAAATTATGTCAGAAGACAGGCAGCGCTAATTGGGCATGGCCAAGGGCTAACAGAACAGCGCAGGCTCCGTGGCAGCTTAAAACAACGCTGAGGAGGCAGCGCACGGCATCAAGGGGATAGGAATGACAGCTGTGCTGTGTCCCATTACGAAGGAAATTCGCACCTCCGGAACGGTTTAACGGTATAAAGGGACACATTTTTAGTGTTTACTTCGGTGTTTGCAAGGAGCATAATTAAAAGAGCAACCTTTTCCTTTTGCATCCTTAGTGCTGCACAACATGGCTCTTTCAGCTACAAACGTCTTGGGGGGGGGGGTTAAAGGTTTCCTTTCAACTTGCTCCAATCAGGCTTCGGCCTACACTCTGTTCCTCTGCTCCTCCTGCTGTCCCTGGGCTCTAACACCGCCAGTTGGTGCCTGGAAGTGCTGTGTGCACAGTCAACAGTCGCTCCTCTGTTATTGGGGTTCAGTAACGTCAGCTGATCCCCAGCTGTGTGTGCGGCAATACCTCCAATCTGCTCCTCCTGCTGTCCCTGGGCTCTAACACCGCCAGTTGGTGCCTGGAAGTGCTGTGTGCACAGTCAACAGTCGCTCCTCTGTTATTGGGGTTCAGTAACGTCAGCTGATCCCCAGCTGTGTATCCGGCAACGTGTCATGCGACCGCCACGCTGGCACAACTAAAATGTAAGGGGACCTGTCCCCCCCCCCCCCTAGGCGTTTGTTACTGAAAGAGCCACCATGTGCAGCACTAATACTGCACAAGGGAAAGGTCGCTCTTGAAATTATGCTCCTTGCAAACGCTGAACTACACACTCATGTAATGTGTCCCCTCACACCGTCCAACCGTCCCGGAGGTGGGACTTTCCTTTGTAATGTGACACAGCACAGCCGTCATTGCTACCCCCTTGGCACCGTGCGCTGCCTCCTTAGCGTTGTTTGATTCCGTCATGGACCCTGCGCTGTTATGTTATCCCTTGGCCATGCACAGTTTGCGCTGCCCGTCCTCTGACATCATTTGTTGTCGTCCTGGCTGCGCCTGTGCGTCCACGCTGCCCGAAATCACACCTCGCAGTGTCGTCTAATGTGATCCCACAGTGGGCCTGGTATCCATGGCCATGCGCAGTGCATATACTAGCCTCTCACTCCCCTTCTTCACGCTTCTTCAGACTGTGCGCCGTCAGCTGATCCCTAGCATGCCACGGCCGTGACACCGCACAGTCTGAAGAAGAGGGAAGGAGGGGAGTGAGAGTCGAGGTTATGCACTGTGCATGCCCATGGTTCCAAGGCCCGCAGTGGGATTACGTTAGATGAGACTGCGAGGTGGGATCTGGAGCAGCGTGGACGCACAGGCACTGACAGCCTGACACCAAATTATGTCAGAAGACAGGCAGCGCTAATTGGGCATGGCCAAGGGCTAACAGAACAGCGCAGGCTCCGTGGCAGCTTAAAACAACGCTGAGGAGGCAGCGCACGGCATCAAGGGGATAGGAATGACAGCTGTGCTGTGTCCCATTACGAAGGAAATTCGCACCTCCGGAACGGTTTAACGGTATAAAGGGACACATTTTTAGTGTTTACTTCGGTGTTTGCAAGGAGCATAATTAAAAGAGCAACCTTTTCCTTTTGCATCCTTAGTGCTGCACAACATGGCTCTTTCAGCTACAAACGTCTTGGGGGGGGGGGTTAAAGGTTTCCTTTCAACTTGCTCCAATCAGGCTTCGGCCTACACTCTGTTCCTCTGCTCCTCCTGCTGTCCCTGGGCTCTAACACCGCCAGTTGGTGCCTGGAAGTGCTGTGTGCACAGTCAACAGTCGCTCCTCTGTTATTGGGGTTCAGTAACGTCAGCTGATCCCCAGCTGTGTGTGCGGCAATACCTCCAATCTGCTCCTCCTGCTGTCCCTGGGCTCTAACACCGCCAGTTGGTGCCTGGAAGTGCTGTGTGCACAGTCAACAGTCGCTCCTCTGTTATTGGGGTTCAGTAACGTCAGCTGATCCCCAGCTGTGTATCCGGCAACGTGTCATGCGACCGCCACGCTGGCACAACTAAAATGTAAGGGGACCTGTCCCCCCCCCCCCCTAGGCGTTTGTTACTGAAAGAGCCACCATGTGCAGCACTAATACTGCACAAGGGAAAGGTCGCTCTTGAAATTATGCTCCTTGCAAACGCTGAACTACACACTCATGTAATGTGTCCCCTCACACCGTCCAACCGTCCCGGAGGTGGGACTTTCCTTTGTAATGTGACACAGCACAGCCGTCATTGCTACCCCCTTGGCACCGTGCGCTGCCTCCTTAGCGTTGTTTGATTCCGTCATGGACCCTGCGCTGTTATGTTATCCCTTGGCCATGCACAGTTTGCGCTGCCCGTCCTCTGACATCATTTGTTGTCGTCCTGGCTGCGCCTGTGCGTCCACGCTGCCCGAAATCACACCTCGCAGTGTCGTCTAATGTGATCCCACAGTGGGCCTGGTATCCATGGCCATGCGCAGTGCATATACTAGCCTCTCACTCCCCTTCTTCACGCTTCTTCAGACTAGGCGGCGTCAGCTGATCCCTAATAGCATGCCACGGCCGTGACGCCGCACAGTCTGAAGAAGCAGGAAGGAGGTGAGTGAGAGGCGATGATATGCACTGCGCATGCCCATGGATCCCTGGCCCGCAGTGGGACTACATTAGATGACACTGCAAGGTTGGATCTCGGGCAGCTTGGACGCACAGGCACTGCCAGCCTGACACCTACATGATGTCAGAAGACGGGCACCGCTAACTGTGCATGGCCAAGGGATAACATTACAGTGCGGGCTCCGTGACAGAACCAAACAACGTTGAGGAGGTGGTGCCCGGCACCAAGGGGGTTGGAATGACGGCTGTGCTGTGTCACATTACAAAGGAAAGTCCCACTTCCGGGATGGTTTGACGGTGTGAGGGGACACATTATATGAGTGTGTACTTCAGCGTTTGCAAGGAGCATAATTTTCGGAGCCACCATTTTCCATGTGCAGTATTACTGCTGTACAAGATGGCTCTTTCAGCAACAAATGCCTGGGGGGGGGGGTTAAAGGTTCCCTTTCAACTTGCTCCACTGCAGGCTTCGGCCTACACTCTGCTCCTCTTTGATTCCCTGGGTTTCAACACTGTCAGTTGCCACCTGGAAGTGTTGTCTACACAGAAAAAAACACTAGGTGATGTGTCAGTGGGGTTCAGCACCGCCAGCTGTTCCCCTGCTGTGTAGTCGGCAACGTGTCCAGCACAAGCCACGCTGGCACAACAGAACAAAAGCTGCCACCAGTGCAGGCTTCGGCCTACACTCTGCTCCTCTCCTCCTCCTGCTGACCCTGGGCTCAAACACCGCTAGTTTTTGCCCGGAAGTGCTAGCTGCACAGAGAAAAACACCAGCCAATGTGTTAGTGGGGTTCAGCAACGCCAGCTGTTCCCCTGCTGTGTAGCCGGCAACGTGACCTGCAAACGCCATGCAGGCACAGGAACTGAAATTAAAAGGGAACCTGGCCCCACCCCCCCAGGTGTTTCTATGTATAACAGCCACCTAGTACAGCAGTACTGCTGCATTTGTACAAGGTGGCTGACTTTTTCTCCTTGCCCACGTGGAACTCAACACATACAAAATGTGTCTCATTGAGACCATTCCACTGTCCCTGAGGTGTGACTTTCCTTTGTAATGATACGCAGCACCCCCCTTGGTAGCGTTTCCCGTCTTTTGTCATCATGGTTAGCTGGCTGCGCCTGTGCATCCGCCCTGCTAGAAACAACGCCCCTCGTTGTCATATTTATTTTGTCAGCGAGGGTGTGGTTTATGGGCACGAGCAGTGCATATGTTCGCCTGTCTTAACTCATCTCCTTCCGCCTTCTTCAGACTGTGCGGCCTCCTGGCCGTGGTAGGCGATAAGGGATCAGCTGAGGCCGCCCAGTCTGGAGCAGGTGTAAGGACATGTGTAAGCGGCAAACCTATTTACTGCACAAGGCCACGAATCCCAGCCACGCAGTGTGATTTTTTGAAAACACACTGTGGGTCTGGGATTCATGTCCATCGCTAACCGCAACGGCCGACATGAAATGAGGTCAGAAGACAGGAAGCGCTCACAGCGCATGGCCAAGGGATCACAATAGCGCAGACTCCTGTACAGCAAATAACAACGCTCAGGAATCTGCGCCCAGTACCTAGGTGCAAATTTTGACACCTGTGCTGCGTCTCGTTAAAAAGACAAGTCACGCCTCCACAACTGTTTGACAGTATAATGGGCTAAATAGTGTACGTGTTTTAGTCAGCGTGTGCAAGGAGCAAAACAAATAGAGCAACCTTTTACTTGTGCAGCATTAATGCTGCACAAGGTGTGGCTCTTGTACCTTGCAACACCTGAGGGGGGGGTTAAAGGTAACCTTTGAAATTGGTTCAACTAGGCTTCGGCCTACACTCTGCTCCTCTACTCCTCCTGCTGACCCTGGGCTCAAACACCGCTAGTTTTTGCCCGGAAATGCTAGCTGCACAGAGAAAAACACCAGCCAATGTGTTAGTGGGGTTCAGCACCGCCAGCTGTTCCCCTGCTGTGTAGTCGGCAACGTGTCCAGCACAAGCCACGCTGGCACAACAGAACAAAAGCTGCCACCAGTGCAGGCTTCGGCCTACACTTTGCTCCTCTCCTCCTCCTGCTGACCCTGGGCTCAAACAACGCCAGTTTCTGCCCGGACATGCTAGCTGCACAGAGAAAAACACCAGCCAATGTGTTAGTGGGGTTCAGCACCGCCTGCTGTTCCCCCGCTGTGTAGCCGGCATCGTGTCCAGCACAAGCCACGCTGGCACAACCGACCAAAAGCTGCCACCAGTGCAGGCTTCGGCCTACACTTTGCTCCTCTCCTCCTCCTCCTGCTGACCCTGGGCTCTAACACCGCTAGTTTTTGCCCGGACATGCAATCTGCACAGAGAAAAACACCAGTCAATGTGTCAGTGGGGTTCAGCAACGCCAGCTGTTCCCCTGCTGTGTAGCTTGCAACGTGACCTGCAAACGCCACGCAGGCACATGAACTGAAATTGAAGGGAGCCTGCCCCCCACCCACAGGTGTTTCTATGTATATCAGCCACCTTGTACAGCAGTACTGCTGCATTTGTACAAGGTGGCTGACTTTTTCTCCTTGCCCACGTGGAACTCAACACGTACAAAATGTGTCTCATTACAGACCATTACAATGTCCCTGAGGTGTGACTTTCCTTTGTAATGACACGCAGCACCACCCTTGTTAGCGCTGCCCGTCTTTTGACATCATTGGTTAGCTGGCTGCGCCTGTGCATCTCCCCTGCTCGAAACAACGGCCCTCGGTGTCTTATTTTTTTGGACAGCGAGGGTGTGATTGATGGGCATGTGCAGTGCATATGTTTGCCTGTGTTCACTCATCTCCTTCCGCCTTCTTCAGACTGTGCGGCCTCCTGGCCGTGGTAGGCGATAAGGGATCAGCTGAGGCCGCCCAGTCTGGAGCAGGTGTAAGGACATGTGTAAGCGGCAAACCTATTTACTGCACAAGGCCACGAATCCCAGCCACGCAGTGTGATTTTTTGAAAACACACTGTGGGTCTGGGATTCATGTCCATCGCTAACCGCAACGGCCGACATGAAATGAGGTCAGAAGACAGGAAGCGCTCACAGCGCATGGCCAAGGGATCACAATAGCGCAGACTCCTGTACAGCAAATAACAACGCTCAGGAATCTGCGCCCAGTACCTAGGTGCAAATTTTGACACCTGTGCTGCGTCTCGTTAAAAAGACAAGTCACGCCTCCACAACTGTTTGACAGTATAATGGGCTAAATAGTGTACGTGTTTTAGTCAGCGTGTGCAAGGAGCAAAACAAATAGAGCAACCTTTCACTTGTGCAGCATTAATGCTGCACAAGGTGTGGCTCTTGTACCTTGCAACACCTGAGGGGGGGGTTAAAGGTAACCTTTGAAATTGGTTCAACTAGGCTTCGGCCTACACTCTGCTCCTCTACTCCTCCTGCTGACCCTGGGCTCAAACACCGCTAGTATTTGCCAGGAAATGCTAGCTGCACAGAGAAAAACACCAGCCAATGTGTTAGTGGGGTTCAGCACCGCCAGCTGTTCCCCTGCTGTGTAGTCGGCAACGTGTCCAGCACAAGCCACGCTGGCACAACAGAACAAAAGCTGCCACCAGTGCAGGCTTCGGCCTACACTTTGCTCCTCTCCTCCTCCTGCTGACCCTGGGCTCTAACAACGCCAGTTTCTGCCCGGACATGCTAGCTGCACAGAGAAAAACACCAGCCAATGTGTTAGTGGGGTTCAGCACCGCCTGCTGTTCCCCCGCTGTGTAGCCGGCATCGTGTCCAGCACAAGCCACGCTGGCACAACCGACCAAAAGCTGCCACCAGTGCAGGCTTCGGCCTACACTTTGCTCCTCTCCTCCTCCTCCTGCTGACCCTGGGCTCTAACACCGCTAGTTTTTGCCCGGACATGCAATCTGCACAGAGAAAAACACCAGTCAATGTGTCAGTGGGGTTCAGCAACGCCAGCTGTTCCCCTGCTGTGTAGCATGCAACGTGACCTGCAAACGCCACGCAGGCACATGAACTGAAATTGAAGGGAGCCTGCCCCCCACCCACAGGTGTTTCTATGTATATCAGCCACCTTGTACAGCAGTACTGCTGCATTTGTACAAGGTGGCTGACTTTTTCTCCTTGCCCACGTGGAACTCAACACGTACAAAATGTGTCTCATTACAGACCATTACAATGTCCCTGAGGTGTGACTTTCCTTTTTAATGACACGCAGCACCCCCATTGTTAGCGCTGCCCGTCTCCTGACATCATTGGTTGGCTGGCTGTGCCTGTGCGTCCCCCCTGCCCGACACAACGCCCCCCGTTGTCTCATATATTTTGACTGCGAGGGTGTGATTGATGGGCACGAGCAGTGCATATGTTCCCCTGTTTTCACTCCCCTCCTTCCGCCTTCTTCTGACTGTGCGGCCTCATGGCCGCGGCATGCGATAAGGGATCAGCTGAGGCCGCCCAGTCTGAAGCAGGTGTAAGGACATGTGTGAGCGGCGAACATATTTACTGCACAAGGCCACGAATCCCAGCACCGCAGTGTGACTTTAGGAAAAGCCACTGTGGGTCTGGGATTTATGGCCATCGTTAACCGCACCGGCCAACATGAAATGAGGTCATGAGACGGCCTGCACTAACAGGGTATTGCCAAGGGATAACACAAGAGCGCAGTTTCCTGTACTGCAAATAACAACGGTAAGGAATCTGCGCACAGCACCTAGGTGTAAATTTGTACACCTGTGCTGCGTCTCCTTAAAAAGACTAGTAGTCACGCCTCCACTACTGTTTGACAGTATAATGGGCTAAATAGTGTACGTGTTTAATTCAGCGTGTGCAAGGAGCAAAATTAAATAGAGCAACCTTTGACTTGTGCATCATTAATGCTGTTCAAGGTGTGGCTCTTGTACCTTGCAACACCTGAGGGGGGGGGTTAAAGGTAACCTTTGAAATTGGTTCAACTAGGCTTCGGCCTACACTCTGCTCCTCTACTCCTCCTGCTGACCCTGGGCTCAAACACCGCTAGTTTTTGCCCGGAACGGCTAGCTGCACAGAGAAAAACACCAGCCAATGTGTTAGTGGGGTTCAGCAACGCCAGCTGTTCCCCTGCTGTGTAGTCGGCAACGTGTCCAGCACAAGCCACGCTGGCACAACTGACCAAAAGCTGCCACCAGTGCAGGCTTCGGCCTACACTTTGCTCCTCTCCTCCTCCTGCTGACCCTGGGCTCAAACAACGCCAGTTTCTGCCCGGACATGCTAGCTGCACAGAGATAAACACCAGCCAATGTGTTAGTGGGGTTCAGCACCGCCAGCTGTTCCCCTGCTGTGTAGCTGGCAACGTGTCCTGCAAACGCCACGCAGGCACATGAACTGAAATTGAAGGGAGCCTGCCCCCCACCCCCCCAGGTGTTTCTATGTATAACAGCCACCTTGTACAGCAGTACTGCTGCATTTGTACAAGGTGGCTGACTTTTTCTCCTTGCACACGTGGAACTCAACAAGTACAAAATGTGTCTCATTACAGACCATTACAATGTCCCTGAGGTGTGACTTTCCTTTTTAATGACACGCAGCACCCCCATTGTTAGCGCTGCCCGTCTCCTGACATCATTGGTTGGCTGGCTGTGCCTGTGCGTCCCCCTGCCCGACACAACGCCCCCCGTTGTCTCATATATTTTGACTGCGAGGGTGTGATTGATGGGCACGAGCAGTGCATATGTTCCCCTGTCTTCACTCCCCTCCTTCCGCCTTCTTCTGACTGTGCGGCCTCATGGCCGCGGCATGCGATAAGGGATCAGCTGAGGCCGCCCAGTCTGAAGCAGGTGTAAGGACATGTGTGAGCGGCGAACATATTTACTGCACAAGGCCACGAATCCCAGCACCGCAGTGTGACTTTATGAAAAGCCACTGTGGGTCTGGGATTTATGGCCATCGTTAACCGCAGCGGCCAACATGAAATGAGGTCATGAGACGGCCTGCACTAACAGGGTATTGCCAAGGGATAACACAAGAGCGCAGTTTCCTGTACTGCAAATAACAACGGTAAGGAATCTGCGCACAGCACCTAGGTGTAAATTTGTACACCTGTGCTGCGTCACCTTAAAAAGACTAGTAGTCACGCCTCCACTACTGTTTGACAGTATAATGGGCTAAATAGTGTACGTGTTTAATTCAGCGTGTGCAAGGAGCAAAATTAAATAGAGCAACCTTTGACTTGTGCATCATTAATGCTGTTCAAGGTGTGGCTCTTGTACCTTGCAACACCTGAGGGGGGGGGTTAAAGGTAACCTTTGAAATTGGTTCAACTAGGCTTCGGCCTACACTCTGCTCCTCTACTCCTCCTGCTGACCCTGGGCTCAAACACCGCTAGTTTTTGCCCGGAAATGCTAGCTGCACAGAGAAAAACACCAGCCAATGTGTTAGTGGGGTTCAGCACCGCCAGCTGTTCCCCCGCTGTGTAGCCGGCATCGTGTCCAGCACAAGCCACGCTGGCACAACCGACCAAAAGCTGCCACCAGTGCAGGCTTCGGCCTACACTTTGCTCCTCTCCTCCTCCTCCTGCTGACCCTGGGCTCTAACACCGCTAGTTTTTGCCCGGACATGCAATCTGCACAGAGAAAAACACCAGTCAATGTGTCAGTGGGGTTCAGCAACGCCAGCTGTTCCCCTGCTGTGTAGCTTGCAACGTGACCTGCAAACGCCACGCAGGCACATGAACTGAAATTGAAGGGAGCCTGCCCCCCACCCACAGGTGTTTCTATGTATAACAGCCACCTTGTACAGCAGTACTGCTGCATTTGTACAAGGTGGCTGACTTTTTCTCCTTGCCCACGTGGAACTCAACACGTAGAAAATGTTTCTCATTAGAGACCATTACAATGTCCCTGAGGTGTGACTTTCCTTTGTAATGACACGCAGCACCACCCTTGTTAGCGCTGCCCGTCTTTTGACATCATTGGTTAGCTGGCTGCGCCTGTGCATCTCCCCTGCTCGAAACAACGCCCCTCGGTGTCTTATTTTTTTGGACAGCGAGGGTGTGATTGATGGGCATGTGCAGTGCATATGTTTGCCTGTGTTCACTCATCTCCTTCCGCCTTCTTCAGACTGGGTGTCCTCATGGCCTCGGCAGGCGATAAGGGATCAGATGAGGCCGTCCAGTCTGAAGCAGGTGTAAGGACATGTGTGAGCGGCAAACATATTTACTGCACCAGGGCACGAATCCCAGCACCGCAGTGTGATTTTTTAAAAACACACTGTGGGTCTGGGATTCATGTCCATCGCTAACCGCAACGGCCAACATGAAATGAGGTCATAAGACAGGAAGCGCTCACAGCGCATGGCCAAAGGATCACAAGAGCGCAGACTCCTGTACAGCAACTAACAACGCTCAGGAAGCTGCGCCCATGCAAAAAGGTGTTGTTTTCGACACCTGTGCTGCTTTTCTTTAAAAAGACAAGTCACGCCTCCACTACTGTTAAACAGTATAATGGGCTAAATAGTCTACGTGTTGCATTCAGCTTGTGCAAGTAGACAAATTAATAGAGCAACCTTTTACTTGTGCAGCATTAATGCTGCAGAAGGAGTGGCTCTTGTTCTTTGTAACACCTGAGGGGGGGTTAAAGGTAACCTTTGAAATTGGTTCAACTAGGCTTCGGCCTACACTCTGCTCCTCTCCTCCTCCTGCTGACCCTGGGCTCTAACAACGCTAGTTTTTGCCCGGAAATGCTAGCTGCACAGAGAAAAACACCAGCCAATGTGTTAGTGGGGTTCAGCAACGCCAGCTGTTCCCCCGCTGTGTAGCCGGCATCGTGTCCAGCACAAGCCACGCTGGCACAACCGACCAAAAGCTGCCACCAGTGCAGGCTTCGGCCTACACTTTGCTCCTCTCCTCCTCCTCCTGCTGACCCTGGGCTCAAACACCGCTAGTTTTTGCCCGGAAATGCTAGCTGCACAGAGAAAAACACCAGCCAATGTGTTAGTGGGGTTCAGCAACGCCAGCTGTTCCCCCGCTGTGTAGCCGGCATCGTGTCCAGCACAAGCCACGCTGGCACAACCGACCAAAAGCTGCCACCAGTGCAGGCTTCGGCCTACACTTTGCTCCTCTCCTCCTCCTCCTGCTGACCCTGGGCTCAAACACCGCTAGTTTTTGCCCGGAAATGCTAGCTGCACAGAGAAAAACACCAGCCAATGTGTTAGTGGGGTTCAGCACCGCCAGCTGTTCCCCTGCTGTGCAGCTTGCAACGTGACCTGCAAACGCCACGCAGGCACATGAACTGAAATTGAAGGGAGCCTGGCCCCCACCCCCAGGTGTTTCTATGTATAACAGCCACCTTGTACAGCAGTACTGCTGCATTTGTACAAGGTGGCTGATGTTTTCTCCTTGCCCACGTGGAACTCAACACGTACAAAATGTGTCTCTTTGAGACCATTCCACTGTCCCTGAGGTGTGACTTTCCTTTCTAATGATACGCAGCACCCCCCTTGGTAGCGCTTCCCGTCTTCTGACATCATTGGTTGGCTACTTGCGCCTGTTCGTCCGCCCTGCCTGAATAAAATGCTCCTCGTTGTCTTAATTATTTTGACTGCGAGGGTGTGATTGATGGGCACGAGCAGTGCATATCTTCGCCTGTCTTAACTCATCTCCTTCAGCCTTCTTCAGACTGTGCAGCCTCATGGCCGCGGCATGCGAGAAGGGATCAGCAGAGGCCGCCCAGTCTGAAGCAGGTGTAAGGACGTGTGTGAGCGGCCAAAATATTTACTGCTCAAGGCCACGAATCCCAGCACCGCAGTGTGGCTTTATGAAAAGACACTGTGGGTCTGGGATTTATGGCCATCGTTAACCGCACCGGCCAACATGAAATGATGTCATAAGATGGGCAGCGCTAACAGGGCATTGCCAAGGGATAACACAAGAGCGCAGACTCCTGTACAGCAAATAACAACGCTCAGGAAGCTGCTCCAAGCACCAAGGCGTTATTTTGGACACCTGTGCTGCGTCTCATCAAAAAACCAAGTCACGCATCCACTACAGTTTGACTGTAGAATGGGGTAAATTGTGTATGTCTTTCATTCAGCGTGTGCAAGTAGACAAATTAATAGAGCAACCTTTCACTTGTGCAGCATTAATACTGCACAAGGTGTGTCTCTTGTACTTTGTAACACCTGAGGGGGGGGTTAAAGGTTTCCTTTGAAATTGGTTCAACTAAGCTTCGGCCTACACTCTGCTCCTCTCCTCCTCCTCCTGCTTCAACACGGGCTCTAACATCGCTAGTTTTTGCCCGCAAGTGCTAGCTGCACAGAGAAAAACACACGCCATTGTGTTAGTGGGGTTCAGCAACGCCAGCTGTTCCCCCAGTGTGTAGCCGGCAAAGTGTCCTGCAAACGCAACGCAGACACAAAGCTGCCTCCAGTGCAGGCTTCGGCCTACACTCATCTCCCCCTGCTTACCCTTTGCTCCAACACCGCTAGTTGGGGCTCTAGGAAGACAATCTTTAATAGGCAAGGCAACGCATCCGTGTTCCAGCACCGCCAGCTGGTTCTCGGCAGTGTTCTTGTCACAGGTACTCCCTCGTGCCAAGCCTGGTTTCAGCACCGTCAGCTGTTTCCGGGTTGTGTCAACTTCACTGAGACGCCTATGCTTGCCCCGTCGTGGTGCGGTCGAGTTAGCCAACTCCAGGGTGCCTCCAGTTTAGGAGCTTCCTATGTGGGCTGCGTGAACTGGTAGTCAAGGCTGGTTCTGTAGTGCCAGTAGGCCCAGCTCCCCCTGTAGGACTGTTGGGGTTCGGTAACTGCGGCTGCCTCGCGGCCTAGCTGTTCTCTCCTCTCCTGTGGGCCTTCGGGTCCACCACCTGGTTCCAGCACCGTCAGCTGGTTCTCGGCAGTGTCTTTTGCTCTTGTACCTTCTGCTCCCCATCCTGGTTCCAGTACCGTCAGCTGGTTCCGGGCAGAGCCTTTGGCTTAGGTGCCTCCTTCTGGGTATCCAAGTTCCACCAACGTCAGGTGGTCCTTGGTAGTGCTTTCAGGCACGGGTACCTCCTGCTTAGTAACCGGGTTCCAGTAACGTCAGCTGGTCCTCGGTAGTTCCATTGGCTCTTGGACCTTCGGCTACCCATCCGGGTTCCAGTACCGTCAGCTGGTTCTCGGCAGTGTCTTTTGCTCTTGTACCTTCTGCTCCCCATCCTGGTTCCAGTAACGTCAGCTGGTTCCGGGCAGAGCCTTTGGCTTAGGTGCCTCCTTCTGGGTATCCGAGTTCCGTCAACGTCAGGCGGTCCTTGGTAGTGCTTTTTAGCACGGGTACCTCCTGCTTAGTAACCGGGTTCCAGTAACGTCAGCTGGTCCTCGGTAGTTCCATAGGCTCTTGAACCTTCGGGTAGCCATCCGAGTTCCAGTTCCATCAGCTGGTTCTTGGCATTTTCTCAGCCTTCTTGTACCTTCTGCTACATTTCCAAGTTGAAGACCCTAACGTCGACGACCCGGAAGACCACCACGATGACGACGACACGGAAGACCACCCCGATGACGACGACGACGACGGCGGAGACGACGACGGCGGAGATGACGACACTGGAGACGACGACCCTGGAGACGACAACATGGAAGACCGAGAAGCAGAAGAACAAGAGGCTGCAGAACAAAGAGCAGAAGAACATTAAGCATAAGACTTAATATCAGAGCAAAAGATATTATCTAAATTATATGCAGAAGAAGACTAAGCAGTGTATGGGGGTGAGTCCGTTCCTCCTCGTGGTGCCCCTGGATAAAGCCTGATGCTGCAGGCCAAACTGAACGCGGACAAATGTAACTTTTGTGACTGGCAGAACGGAAGGTGTAATCTTCAAACTTTTATAGATAACAACTACGGGAATGCCTGTCACAAATGAGAATATGATGAAGAAGTAGAATAGGAAGAATAATAACAGTGGAATAAAAAGAATATGTAGAATAAGAAGAATAATAATAGTTGAATAAAATGAATATGAAGAATGTAATAAAAAAAAAAAAATAGGTAGAAGATGAAGAAGAAGATGAATAAGGTGAAGAAGTTGATGTCAAAGATGCTGATGATGATGAAGATGAAAGTGTGGGAAAAGAAAAAAAAAAAGAAAAAAAAGAAGGGGAAGGGCGTGGAATAGTGAAACATCAATATCTGACAAAATAAAAAAAAAATTTACATAGTCAATATCTTTGTCACTCCGAACGTCTTAAAAAAAAACAAAAAACATGCTATTCTATTTGATTGGGATAAACCTCTATGACTTTAATGTCTCCGCCACCTCCCCAAATACATCCGGCATTATTCTTAGTTGTTTTCCTTCATGTAGAATGAACCTACAAGGAAAGAAAGGGTTTATTTTAATTCCGATATTTTGGTCCCATTGACTTGCATTGGGATCGGGTATCGGTATCGGCGATATCCGATATTTTTTGAATATCGGCCGATCCAAACCGATACCGATACTTTCCGATATCGGAAGGTATCGCTCAACACTAATTATAAGGAACTTCTCCAGCCATGTGAACCCCTTCCTCCATCTACCTCCATTATCAGATGCAACATTGAAAAATCCCATTGAAATTCTCTTTTCTTTACCCTTCGTGACAACCCCATTGTGCAGCTGTCAGATTTAGGATTCAGGGTGTATGGATACTATGGGTTAGCATTTTACTCGACCTCTTTATAGACTTTCCATCGAGAGGAGGTGGCACTGAACATCCTCGGCTCCTTTCACTTGGGGGACTTTTTACCCCTGTTGTGATTAATGAGGGCGTCCTTGTATATCGCCATTCATATTGAGCTTCCTGGGTCATGAGTATATAACATAGGCTGAGCAGTAAAAGGGTGATGTAATTCTGTATTACAAAGCAAAATTTAAGGGGTTGTATCATCTGGTCAATCTGTTCCCTAAAGCCGGTTTCACATGAGTGCTGGCTTGGACTGGCCTATCGGAGAACAGGAGAATCCTCCGGTGGGCCACCACCTTCTTATATGACCAGTGCTTGGCACAATATACTTGAATCACTATGTACAGACAAAGGCGGCATCTTATTCACTTAACAATCTACTCAATTCATTGTGATATAAAAAGTGGGGCCCTAGAGTTGGTTACTGGTGGGCCCTTGGTGCCCCAGTCTGACACTGGTGCGGACCCTGATGTCCAGCCTGGAAGCAGATCTTCTGCCCCTAACTCCTACATGGCTATATATGAGGATGTTGAGTTCGGACAGAGGGATCGACCACCAGTCCGGATTGTTTCAGGGAATAGCCATTTAAGCAGTTGTTTGTTATATTTCCATAGATTTCCCCTCTTGTATCTGCATTATTCATCCATTAGGCATTACATAAACCCTACATCAGTCCCGATGTCCTTGTATAGTAACGTGTCACTGAATATTTATAGAACGTTTATTTCCATCCCCCGACAAATTCTTCCTTTAGAAGTTAATGTCTGAACACAACGAAGAGAAGAGGCGGAAACAAAACATGAATAAATGAATTTGCTAAATATTAAGTTCCTGCAAATTATGCTGTGTAAATGGGGACCTGGGATTTCTCAGCACATCCTAATTAGATTCAACATGTGTTTTTGATTCTTACATTGATCTTCATGTAATACAACGTCTCCCATTGTTGCACAATGTATCCACCAGATGAGAGCAGCTGCAAGGAATGTGCAGAACTGTGGCCCCGGCATTTACTTCTGAGGTCCCCCATCGCTGATGTCTTCCTCGATCACACTGCAACATCTCACTTTAGTTTTACGCTGGCCAATTGGTAGTTTTCATTTTGGAGTACAAATTATATATATTTAAAAAGTTAAAGGGTTTTCCCACAAACAAAGTACATATTCATTAATAGATCTTGGAATAATAATATGCACCACAATTGTTAAAAAAAAAAAGTTCCAGATCTGAGATAATCTTTTAACTATGCCTTCTCTATGTAATGTGTAATGACTGTGTCCCACCATGTAGAGCTGCTCCAGTTCATGGTCAGCACATATCACAGCCCCTGACCAGGGAGAGAAGCATAAGTAATTTATGATAAATGAGTATACGGACTAAACAACAGTGTTCTTACAGCTGCTGCTTTCAGCAGTATCACATTTCCCTACTTGTTTTATCACAGGAGTAAGTATTTTTGCTACATCTCCAGCCCTCTGAGCTCATTGTAAATCAAGTCAGAGATATACGGTAAGTGCTTTTGTGTCCACTGAGCTCGTATGTCACTGACTTCATTCATGATGCGCTCCAATTGCTGGAGATACATCAGAAATATTCACTCCTGTGATAAAACAGGCAGAGAAATGTGTTGCATCAGAAAGCAGCAGCTGCGAGCCTTTTGCTGTGTACTTTGTTTGTGGACAACCCCTTTTAATTTTTAAAAATATATAATTTTACATAGCTTTATAATATTTTAAAGGTTAAAGGGGTTTGCTTATTGAGAGTATGGCACTTCAGAGGAATGATTGGGAGGGGTTTCTGCTTCTTTCTCTGGTTAGACCACCTTCTCCCAGTGTCAGATATGATAATCTGCCCCTGAACAAAAGACCCCTGTTTGCAGCCCTGCATAACTTCGTGATCAGACAGACCCACAGAAATGTCTCTGATAAAACCAGTACTCCTCATACCTAGAATACTCAGTTAATGTGTCAGGTACTCTAGCTAAAAAAAAACAAAATATAGTGTAACATTGAGGCATAGAATAAAGCTTCATAGTAAGATGGACCACTCAACTGTTGCACCCTCTACTTGCCATTCATATTACACCCTTCCTCCCAAGTCAACAAGTCTTCACAGCGCCAATATATCCTTAGGACCACACTGACCCAGCACATGGTATAGAGTGCCTCTTGGGCAAACAACAGGCCGCTATTACACGCAAAGTGATATGTGCGGTAGATATTTACAATGGATGGTCTACGCCATGCAATGCCTACATAGTGGTAAATATTGGAGCCTTTTATCGGAGGTGTAATTCAGGAGACACTCCCGATGTATAACTCTAAGGCAGGACCAGGCCAGTGGTGAAGCAGAGCTGGCAGCATTATGGCAGAGTTAATTCAGTGATACAGCAGAGCAATGTTTGTCAGGGAGTCCAATACAGAGCAAACAACAGTACAGCAGAGGTAAATTGGTGATATACTGTAGTCTAGAGCTGAGTTTGTCAGTGAGGCCAATGCACAGTTGGCAACAGTACAGCAGAGTTATCACAGTGATACAGCAAAACTGAGTTTTTCAGGGAGTCCATTGCAAAGCTGGCAGTGGTACTGCAGGCGTCACTCAGCAAATTAGCAGAACTGATTTTGTCACAAGTCCAAAGCAGAACTGGTGAGCTGTATAGGAGGGTACCCAGATGCAGTGATGCAGCAGAGCTGTGTTTGTAAAGGGGATCCAGGAAAAGTGAAGCAGCCCACATTAGTGGTATGGACGCCAAGTACCTGAACAGTCAGGTCACAATCTACCATCTGGACAAGCTATAAAGGCATTGAGGAATAGAGCGTTCCGGCAGCAGGAAGTGGCTAATTACTCATTTAATTGGAGCTCAGCCGCAGTACCAGACACTACCAGTGGGCAGAAGCTGCGCTGTTAGTAGAAGTAATCAGCCGTATATTTCTAATTTATAGGACCCTTGTAATAAGATTGGGAAAATCTCTACCCCTCCACCAGACCTATCCATCAATGTCAATGGCTGCTCACTATCCCCAGTCCCACACGCCCGGTGCCTCAGGGTGATCCTCGACTCTGTCCTCTCTTTCAAGCCACATATCCAAGCCCTTGCCTCCTCCTGTCGTCTCAAACTCAAAAATATTTCCCGGATCCGTGCTTTCCTTGACCGCAACACTGCAAAAACGCTAGTGCATGCCCTTATCATCTCCCGCCTCGACTACTGCAACCTCCTACTCTCTGGACTCCCCTCTAGCACTCTGGCACCGCTCCAATCCATCCTACACTCTGCTGCCCGACTAATCCACCTGTCCCCCCGCTATTCCCCAGCCTCTCCCCTGTGTCAAGCCCTTCACTGGCTTCCTATCGCCCAGAGACTCCAGTTCAAAACCCTCACACTGACATACAAAGCCATCCACAACCTGTCTCCTCCATACATCTGTGACATGGTCTCCCGGTACCTACCTACACGCGACCTCCGGTCCTCCCAAGACCTCCTTCTCTACTCCCCTCTCATCTCTTCTTCCCATAACCGCATCCAAGACTTCTCCCGTGCTTCCCCCATACTCTGGAACTCTCTACCCCAACACATCAGACTTACGCCTACCATAGAAACCTTCAAAAAGAACCTGAAGACTCATCTCTTCCGACAAGCCTACAGCCTGCAGTGATCCTCAACCTACTGAACAGCCGCACAGCCAGCTCTTCCCTCTCCTAGTGTATCCTCACCCACCCCCTGCAGACTGTGAGCCCTCGCGGGCAGGGTCCTCCCTCCTTATGTACTCGTGTGCCTTGTTATCTGCTCATGTTTAATGTATTTGTCTATATTTGCCCCGTATTCACATGTAAAGCGCCATGGAATAAATGGCGCTATAAAAATGTATAATAATAATAATAATAATAATAAATTGGTCTGAAGAACCTGAGGGAACACAATGAATGTGTCCATTCCTTACAGCTAGGTTCTTCACAGGCCTCTTCAGAAAAATGAATCTCAACCCTGAAATTAATTCTGAAATTCCTTCTGTAATTAACCAGCTTCTTGCATTAATAAGGCCGCTCTGGTCATTTAATTGTGATTATGATATTACAGTCACAACACGCAATGTCTGACCCTCTAATCCCTTGGTGCTCGGCTCTGCTAAGTGACGGTTTCACATTCCTACATTACAAGGGCAGGCGCTGTAATTAGTCCGGATAAAATGTGCGCTGTGGGTTTTTTTTTTTCTTATTTTTTTTTTTTTTTTATTAATTAGGGAAATGCCACTCCATCTGACCAGATTTGTTTTTTACGGATAATTTTTGTGACATTTACTGAGTACAAAGTATTTGTGACGATCGTTCCCGCACGCTTTTATGGGTAGAAATAAAACTTATGAGTAGATGTTATAAAAGAGCTGATTAATGAAGAGTTATAAGAATAGTAATTAGATATTAAAGGAAATAGTGAAGGGCGACTGTCGGCTTTGTGGCGTTTACATCATTAGTGACAGATCAATTCCAACTGCTATATCATAAGGCCGGAACCAGACTTTATGGTTCACACAGGGCACCATGATGCCGCTACAGGGCGCTAGATAGTCCCACTGTTATGTGATAAGGCCGGAACCAGACTTTATGGTTGACAATGGGTGCCCTGATGCCGCTACATAGTCCCACTGTTATCTAAATTGGCTGGAACCAGACTTTATGGTTCAAGCATGATGCCATGATGGCGCTACATATTCCCACTGTTCCCTCCATGAGGCCAGAAACAGACTTTATCGTTCACGCCTGGTGCCATGATGCCACTACACGTCCCTACATGCCATTGAATGACACTGGATATCTAAATTGGAGTGAGAATTTTTTGACCTTCATATTTCATTCTTCTTCTTCTGGCATCAAAAGCGCATTGGGTGCACTTGAAGCCCTCAATTAATGCTCATCATCACCACTGCCATCTTTGTGGTCCTATGAAGTCCAGCCAGGTGCTGGGCAACAGCACCACTCCTGTCCACAGGATGTGTCCAGTATTTCTCCCTAGCTTTACCACTTTGATGCAATACTAGATACACCCTAAGGGTTGGAGTGGCACTGCCAAAGTGTTTTTCCAATCCTGGAGGAAGCTTTTTGAACGTCAATAAATTGAGACCATAAATCTTTGAGCAAAAAAGACATTTGAACAACCATTATTATTTTTATTTACGGTATCTGTTTTAATAGATTTTTTTTTTTTTTTGCTTTTTGTATGTGACCGGACATCAAGGTTTAACTTGCAGGCATCCAATATGTAGAGAAAAAAAAATAAAAAAAATAAAAATGTATGTACAGTATATATAAAAATAAAACTATAAATAATAAAATCATATATAAAGCATATATGTGTATGATTATATATATATATATATATATATATATATATATATATATATATATATATATATATATATATAGTAAAAACAAATGTTTTCATTTATTGCTCATCACAATAAGAGACGCGAGGGGAAAAAAAAGAAGCAAAGGCATTAATGGACCTTGTGTAACATATCGGGTTTCTGTTCCTCTCGCAGGCCGTGAAGAACCAGCAATATCGATTTAGTGTCATAATGAACGAACTCTCTGCCACGGATAATGTTCCTTACATGGTTACGCTGCTCAGCGTCATCAATGCCATCATTTTTGGAACGGAGGAGCTGAGGCTGCGCGTGCAGCTGAGAAATGAGTTCATAGGTAACGTTTACATTTTTGTATATTCTTACGATGTTATCCTATACATGAATAATGGATTTTTTTTTACTATAGAAGCATTCCTATTTCATGCTTTCATAAATGTCTGATAGACCCCCACCAGTGGTGGGGGATTACAGTGCACGGGGAAAGGGAGGTGTTTTATTCCCCGTGAACCATTAGGTGGGGTTCACAACACACTTCCCCTATGTTCAGTGGCTCAGTCAGGACTGGCATCCAAACCGACGCAAAATGGGATTTGGGCATATGCACTGACTGGACTATGGGCTATAATGACACAGACAGTCTGTGTGCACTGTTGGCCATTATTTTCAGTCCTGAGCTCCTTACACCAGTTGAGTATTGGCCATGTTTTGTAAATTGATGAAAATACTGACTTAAGCCGGTGTCACACTTAGCGTAGGGAAATACGGTCCGTTTTTTACGGCCGCAATACGCAGAAGAGTTCCTGAACATTGATCCGTACTCAATGCGAGGTATTCGTGAAAGCGTATATATATTTATATATATATATATATATATATATATATATATATATATATATACACTCAGTAAGACATTATATATATTTAATACAGAGCTAGATAGCAGAAAAGCCGGTAATTCAATTGCCGGCTTTTGCAATCTCCTTCCCAAACCTGACAGGATATGAGACATGGTTACATACAGTAAACCATTTCATATCCCTTTTTTTTTTTTTTTTACATATTTTTCACTACTAATATTAGAAGTGTATGTGTGCAAAATTTTGTGGCTCTAGCTGTTAAAATAAAGGGTTAAATAATTGAAAAAATTGGCGTGGGCTCCCGTGCAATTTTCTCCGCCAGAGTGGGAAAGCCAGTGACTGAGGGCAGATATTAATAGCCTGGAGATGGTTATAGGACCCCCCCCTGGCTAAAAACATCTTCCCCCCCACCACCCCAGAAAAGGCACATCTGGAAGATTCACCTATTCTGGCACTTGGCCACTCTCTTCCCACTCCCCTGTGGCAGTGGGATATGGGGTAATAAAGGGTTAATGTCACCTTGCTATTGTAAGGTGACATTAAGCCTGGTTAATAATGGAGAGGTGTCAATAAGACACCTATCCATTATTAATCCAGTATTAATAAAGGGTTAAAAAATCACACACATTTGGAAAAAAGTATTTTAATGAAATAAATACACAGGGTGTTGTAATAGTTTATTAAATGCTCAATCCAGTTGAAGACCATTGCCACCTGAAACAAAGTTAAAATAAAAAAAAAAAACAATACCCATACATCTCCGGCATTACAGTCAAGTCCCACGATGTAAATCCATCAGAAGGGGTTAAATAATTTTACAGACAGGAGCCTGCTAATGCAGCTGTTGCCCCTGCCTGTAAAAACTGATGAATGAATGTGCCTTTTCTGGGGTGGCTGGGGGCAGATATTTTTAGCCAGGAAGGGGAGAGGGCAATAACCATGGACCCTCTCCAGGCCATTAATATCTGCCCTCAGTCACTGGCTTTACCACTCTGGCGGAGAAAATTGCGTGGGAGCCCACACCAATTTTTTCTGCGATTTAACCCTTTAATTTAATAGCTAGAGCGCCCAAATTTTGCACATACACACTACTAACATTAGTAGCGTGGAATATGCAAAAAAAAAAAAAATGGATATGAGATGTATGTAAACCATGTCTCATATCATGTCGGGTTTGAGAAGGAGATAGGGAAAAGCCGGCAATTGAATTACCGGCTTTTAAGCTATCTAGCGCTGTATGAAATATTAATATACAGTTAGGGCCAGAAATATTTGGACAGTGACACAAGTTTTGTTATTTTAGCTGTTTACAAAAACATGTTCAGAAATACAATTATATATATATATATATATATATAATATGGGCTGAAAGTGCACACTCCCAGCTGCAATATGATAGTTTCCACATCCAAATCGGAGAAAGGGTTTAGGAATCATAGCTCTGTAATGCATAGCGTCCTCTTTTTCAAGGGACCAAAAGTAATTGGACAATGGACTCTAAGGGCTGCAATTAACTCTGAAGGCGTCTCCCTCGTTAACCTGTAATCAATGAAGTAGTTAAAAGGTCAGGGGTGGATTCCAGGTGTGTGGTTTTGCATTTGGAAGCTGTTGCTGTGAGCAGACAACATGCGGTCAAAGGAACTCTCAATTGAGGTGAAGCAGAACATCCTGAGGCTGAAAAAAAAGAAAAAATCCATCAGAGAGATAGCAGACATGCTTGGAGTAGCAAAATCAACAGTTGGGTACATTCTGAGAAAAAAGGAATTGACTGGTGAGCTTGGGAACTCAAAAAGGCCTGGGCGTCCACGGATGACAACAGTGGTGGATGATCGCCGCATACTTAATTTGGTGAAGAAGAACCCGTTCACAACATCAACTGAAGTCCAGAACACTCTCAGTGAAGTAGGTGTATCTGTCTCTAAGTCAACAGTAAAGAGAAAACTCCATGACAGTAAATACAAAGGGTTCACATCTAGATGCAAACCATCAATACCAAAAATAGACAGGCCAGAGTTAAATTTGCAGAAAAACACCTCAAGAAGCCAGCTCAGTTCTGGAAAAGTATTCTATGGACAGATGAGACAAAGATCAACCTGTACCAGAATGATGGGAAGAAAAAAGTTTGGAGAAGAAAGGGAACGGCACATGATCCAAGGCACACCACATCCTCTGTAAAACATGGTGGAGGCAACGTGATGGCATGGGCATGCATGGCTTTCAATGGCACTGGGTCACTTGTGTTTATTGATGACATAAGAGCAGACAAGAGTAGCCGGATGAATTCTGAAGTGTACCGGGATATACTTTCAGCCCAGATTCAGCCAAATGCTGCAAAGTTGATTGGACGGCGCTTCATAGTACAGATGGACAATGACCCCAAGCATACAGCCAAAGCTACCCAGGAGTTCATGAGTGCCAAAAAGTGGAACATTCTGCAATGGCCAAGTCAATCTCCAGATCTAAACCCAATTGAGCATGCATTTCACTTGCTCAAATCCAGACTTAAGACGGAAAGACCCACAAACAAGCAAGACCTGAAGGCTGCGGCTGTAAAGGCCTGGCAAAGCATTAAGAAGGAGGAAACCCAGCGTTTGGTGATGTCCATGGGTTCCAGACTTAAGGCAGTGATTGCCTCCAAAGGATTTGCAACAAAATATTGAAAATAAAAATATTTTGTTTGGGTTATGTTTATTTGTCCAATTACTTTTGACCTCCTAAAATGTGGAGTGTTTGTAAAGAAATGTGTACAATTCCTACATTTTCTATCAGATATTTTTGTTCAACCCTTCAAATTAAACGTTACAATCTGCACTTGAATTCTGTTGTAGAGGTTTCATTTCAAATCCAATGTGGTGGCATGCAGAGCCCAACTCGCGAAAATTGTGTCACTGTCCAAATATTTCTGGCCCTAACTGTATATACTTATATGTGTCTTAATGACATATGTATATATATATATATATATATATATATATATATATATATATATATATATATATATATATATATATACCCCTATACTATTTGTAGACATTTATCTTCGCTACTCTATTCTAACCTGTCAGTGTGATTTTACTGTACACCGCACTGAATTGCCAGCTTTTCTATAGAACACCTGCGTATTTCTCACAAGTCACACTTGGTCCTTGTGTAATCCGTAATTTTCTCGCCCCCATAGACTTTCATTGGCAATTTTTTTTTTTGTTGTTGTTGTTTTTTTTTGTTTTGTTTTTTTGCGCAATACAGTGATAAACGCAGCATGCTGCAATTTTCTACGGCCGTAGAAGACCGTATAATACGGATCAGTAAAATACGGCAGATAGGAGCTGGGCCATAGAGAATCATTGCACCGTATGCAATCCGTATTTTCTGCACCTCTCATACGTCCGTAAAACTCGCTAGTGTGAGGCCGGCCTAAGGCCGGGGTCAGTCGAGCGTATGGCATACGATGCGATATGCTAATGACCCTCGGCTCGTGCTCTGCTGCGAGCGGGAGCCAAGTGTCATACGTCTGTGCTCCGGGCCTCTCGCACAGCTGCAAAGGAGGCGGAGAAATTAATTTCTCCATCTCCTCCACTGCCGGCGTATATTGCACCGCACTAGGATGATATCTGAGTGATGTGCGTTGTGTCACTCGCACTCATAGACTTACTGTATATGGGTGCGAGTGAGCCGAGACTCGGCCGAGTGTTGGTGACAATCGCAGCATGCTACAATTGTTCTCGCATGCCGATTCATGAGAAAATAATCGCAGATGTGATCTGCCAAATAGATTAACCCCTTAATCCCATATGACGTACTATCCCGTCCAGGTGACCTGGGACTTAATTCCCATGGACGGGATAGTACGTCATATGCGATCGGCCGCGCTCACGGGGGGAGCGCGGCCGATCGCGGCCGGGTGTCAGCTGCCTATCGCAGCTGACATCCGGCACTATGTGCCAGGAGCGGTCACGGACCGCTCCCGGCACATTAACCCCCGGCACACCGCGATCAAAGATGATCGCGGTGTGCCGGCGGTGCAGGGAAGCATCGCGCAGGGAGGGGGCTCCCTGCGGGCTTCCCTGAGACGATCGGTACACGGTGATGTGCTCACCGTGTACCGAGCGTCTTCTCCCTGCAGTCCCCGGATCCAAAATGGCCGCCGGGCTGCATCCGGGTCCTGCAGGGAGCACTTCCGGGTCAGGATCAGGCTGCAGCTGCAGCTCTAATCCTGCCCGGCTGTATGTCAGATCACCGATCTGATAGAGTGCTGTGCACACTGTCAGATCGGTGATCTGTGATGTCCCCCCCTGGGACAAAGTGAAAAAGTAAAAAAAAAAATTTCCACACTTGTAAAAAAAAAAATAAAAAAAAAATTCCTAAATAAAGCAGAAAAAAAAAAATATTATTCCCATAAATACATTTCTTTACATAAAAAAAAAACAAAAAAACAATAAAAGTACACATATTTAGTATCGCCGCGTCCGTAACGACCCGACCTATAAAACTGGCCCACTAGTTAACCCCTTCAGTGAACACCATAAGAAAAAAAAAAAAAAAAACGAGCCAAAAAACAACGCTTTATTATCATAACGCTGAACAAAAAGTGGAATAACACGCGATCAAAAAGACGGATATAAATAACCATGGTACCTCTGAAAACGTCATCTTGTCCCGCAAAAAACGAGCCGCCATATAGCATCATAACCAAAAAATTAAAAAAGTTATAGTCCGCAGAATAAAGCGATGCCAAAATAATTATTTTTTCTATAAAATAGCTTTTATCGTATAAAAGCGCCAAAACATAAAAAAAATGATATAAATGAGGTATCGCTGTAATCGTACTGACCCGAAGAATAAAACTGCTTCATCAATTTTACCAAACGCGGAACGGTATAAACGCCTCCCCCAAAAGAAATTCATGAATAGCTGGTTTTTGGTCATTCTGCCTCACAAAAAAATCGGAATAAAAAGCGATCAAAAACTGTCACGTGTCCGAAAATGTAACCGATAAAAACGTCAACTCGTCCCGCAAAAAACAAGACCTCACATGACTCTGTGGACCAAAATATGGAAAAATTATAGGTCTCAAAATGTGGAGACGCAAAAACTTTTTTGCTATAAAAAGCGTCTTTTAGTGTGTGACGGCTGCCAATCATAAAAATCCGCTAAAAAACTCGCTATAAAAGTAAATCAAACCCCCCTTCATCACCCCCTTAGTTAGGCTAGGTTCACATTGCGTTAATGGGTTAACGCTAACGGACAGCGTTGCACGGCGAAAATGTCACAATTAACGCCGTGCAACGGGTCCGTTAGCACAACCATTGACAGCAATGTGATTTTCAGGTGTAGCGCATCGCTAGAGCGTGCCATTTTCGGCTCGCGCTAGCAAGGTGCCATTCTTTTGTGGCGCGCCTCAGACGCTGCTTGCAGCGTCCGCGGCGCGCCCGAGGTCCGATCCCCGATCTTCCAGAGCGGGGACGTTAACGCGACCACTAAACACGACACCTAAAAAGACATTGTGTTAGCGCAATCCGCTAGTGCTAAACGGATTTCCCTAACGCAATGTGAACCTAGCCTTAGGGAAAAATAATAAAATTAAAAAAAAATGTATTTATTTCCATTTTCCGGTTAGGGTTAGGGTTAGGGCTAAGGTTGGGGCTAGGGTTAGGGTTTGGATTACATTTACGGTTGGGATTAGGGTTGGGATTAGAATTAGGGGTGTGTCTGGGTTAGGTGTGTGGTTAGGGTTACAGTTGGGATTAGGGTTAGTGGTGCGTTTGGATTAGGGTTTCATTTATAATTGGGGGGTTTCCACTGTTTAGACACATCAGGGGCTCTCCAAACGCGACATGGCGTCCGATCTCAATTCCAGCCAATTCTGCATTGAAAAAGTAAAACAGTGCTCCTTCACTTCCGAGCTCTCCCGTGCGCCCAAACAGGGGTTTACCCCAACATATGGGGTATCAGCGTACTCGAGACAAATTGGACAACAACTTTTTGGGTCCAAGTTCTCTTGTTATCCTTGGGAAAATAAAAATTTGGGGGGCTAAAAATCATTTTTGTGGGAAAAAAAAGGATTTTTATTTTCACGGCTCTGCGTTGTAAACTGTAGTGAAACACTTGGGGGTTCAAAGTTTTCACAACACATCTAGATAAGTTCCATGGGAGGTCTAGTTTCCAATATGGGGTCACTTGTGGGTGGTTTCTATTGTTTGGGTACATCAGGGGCTCTGCAAATGCAACGTGACGCCTGCAGACCAATCCATCTAAGTCTGCATTCCAAATGGCGCTCCTTCCCTTCCGAGCTCTGCCATGAGCCCAAACAGTGGTTCCCCCCCACATATGGGGTATCAGCGTACTCAGGACAAATTGAACAACAACTTTTGGGGTCCAATTTATTCTGTTACCCTTGTAAAAATACAAAGCTGGGGGCTAAAAAATCATTTTTGTGAAAAAAAAATAAATTTATTTTAACGGCTCTGCGTTATAAACTGTAGTGAAACACTTGGGGGTTCAAAGCTCTCAAAACACATCTAGATAAGTTCCTTAGAGGGTCTAGTTTCCAAAATGGTGTCACTTGTGGGGGTTTTTAATGTTTAGGCACATCAGGGGCTCTCCAAACCAACATGGCGTCCCATCTTAATTCCAGTCAATTTTGCATTGAAAAGTCAAATGGCGCTCCTTCCCTTCCGAGCTCTGCTATGCACCCAAAAAGTGGTTTACCCCCACATATGGGGTATCGTCGCACTCAGGACAAATTGCACAACAACTTTTGTGGTCTAATTTCTTCTCTTACCCTTGGGAAAATAAAAAATTGGGGGCGAAAAGATCATTTTTGTGAAAAAATAAGATTTTTTATTTTTACGGCTCTGCATTATAAACTTCTGTGAAGCACTTGTTGGGTCAAAGTGCTCACCACACATCTAGATAAGTTCCTTAAGGGGTCTACTTTTCAAAATGGTGTCACTTGTGAGGGGTTCCAATGTTTAGGCACATCAGGGGCTCTCCAAACGCAACATGGCGTCCCATCTCAATTCCAGTCAATTTTGCATTGAAAAGTCAAATGGCGCTCCTTTCCTTCCGAGCTCTGCCATGCGCCCAAACAGTGGTTTACCCCCACATATGGGGTATCGTCGCACTCAGGACAAATTGCACAACAACTTTTGTGGTCTAATTTCTTCTCTTACCCTTGGGAAAATAAAAAATTGGTGGCGAAAAGATTATTTTTGTGAAAAAATATGATTTTTTATTTTTACGGCTCTGCATTATAAACTTCTGTGAAGCACTTGTTGGGTCAAAGTGCTCACCACACCTCTAGATAAGTTCCTTAAGGGGTCTACTTTCCAAAATGGTGTCACTTGTGGGGATTTCAATGTTTAGGCACATCAGGGGCTCTCCAAACGCAACATGGCATCCCATCTCAATTCCAGTCAATTTTGCATTGAAAAGTAAAATGGCGCTCCTTCCCTTCCGAGCTCTGCCATACGCCCAAACAATGGTTTACACCCATATACGGGGTATCAGCGTACTCATGACAAATTGGCCAACAATTTTTGAGGTTCAATTTCTTCTCTTACTCTTGGGAAAATAAAAAATTGGGGGCGAAAAGATCATTTTTGTGAAAAAATATGATTTTTTATTTTTACGGCTCTGCATTATAAACTTCTGTGAAGCAATTGGTGGGTCAAAGTGGTCACCACACATCTAGATAAGTTCCTTAGGGTGTCTACTTTCCAAAATGGTGTCACTTGTGGGGGGTTTCAATGTTTAGGCACATCAGTGGCTCTCCAAACGCAACATGGTGTCCCATCTCAATTCCTGTCAATTTTGCATTTAAAAGTCAAATGGCGCTCCTTCCCTTCCGAGCTCTGCCATGCGCCCAAACAGTGGTTTACCCCCACATATGGGGTATCAGCGTACTCAGTACAGATTGTACAACAATGTTTGGGGTCCATTTTATCCTGTTACCCTTGGTAAAATAAAACAAATTGGAGCTGAAATAAATTTTGTGTGAAAAAAAGTTAAATATTCATTTTTATTTAAACATTCCAAAAATTCCTGTGAAACCCCTGAAGGGTTAATAAACTTCTTGAATGTGGTTTTGAGCACCTTGAGGGGTGCAGTTTTTAGAATGGTGTCACACTTGGGTATTTTCTATCATATAGACCCCTCAAAATGACATCAAATGAGATGTGGTCCCTAAAAAAAAATGGTGTTGTAAAAATGAGAAATTGCTGGTCAACTTTGAACCCTTATAACTCCCTAACAAAAAAAAATTTTGGTTCCAAAATTGTGCTGATGTAAAGGAGACATGTGGGAAATGTTACTTATTAAGTATTTTGCGTGACATATCTCTGTGATTTAAGGGCATAAAAATTTAAAGTTGGAAAATTGCGAAATTTTCAAAATTTTCGCCAAATTTCCGTTTTTTTCACAAATAAACGCAAGTTATATCGAATAAATGTTACTACTAAAATGAAGTACAGTATGTCACGAGAAAACAATGTCAGAATCGCCAAGATCCGTTGAAGCGTTCCAGAGTTATAACCTCATAAAGGGACAGTGGTCAGAATTGTAAAAATTGGCCCGGTCATTAACGTGCAAACCACCCTCGGGGCTTAAGGGGTTAACACTGGTCCGAGTGCTATGCGATGTTTTCTCGCATAGCACTCCTCTGTATTCATCTCTAGTGTGACCCCGGCCTAACCATAACCCTTAGGCCGGCGTCACACTAGCGAGTTTTACGGACATATGAGCACATAAAATACGTCCGTAAAACACGCCTAACAAACGTCCCAATTATTCTCTATGCCCCTGCTCCTATCTGCCGTATTTTACTGATCAGTATTATACGGCTTTCTACAGCCGTAGAAAATCGCAGCATGCTGCGTTTGTCACCGTATTGCGCAAAAAAACGCCAATGAAAGTCTATGGAAGCCCCAAAAATACGGATTACACACGGACCAGCAGTGTGACTTGCGAGAAATACGCAGCGGTGTTAGAGAGAAAAGCCGGTAATTCATTGCGGTGTACAGTAAAATCACACTGACAGCTTACAGTAGAATAGGTAGAATAAATGTGTACACATAGAATAGGTGTGTATATATATATATATATATATATATATATATATATATATATATATATATATATATATATATATATATATATATATATATACATATATATACATACATACATACTCATTGAGACACATATATATATATTTTATTACTTCATACAGCGCAAGATAGCTTTAAAGCCGGTAATTCAATTGCCGGCTTTTGCTATCTCCTTCCTAAACCCGACATGATATGAGACATGGTTTACATACAGTAAACCATCTCATATCCCCATTATTTTGCATATTCCACACTACTAATGTTAGTAGTGTGTATATGCAAAATTTGGCCGTTCTAGCTATTAAATTAAAGGGTTAAATGGCGGAAAAAATTGGCGTGGGCTCCCGCGCAATTTTCTCCACCAGAGTAGTAAAGCCAGTGACTGAGGGCAGATATTAATAGCCTAGAGAGGGTCCACGGCTATTGGCCCCCCCCCCGGCTAAAAACACCTGCCCCCAGCCACCCCAGAAAAGGCACATCTGGAAGAGGCGCCCTCTGCTGGTTGTCCTCATATGAACTCAAGCCTGGGAGCTTTCTAGGAAAGTTCCCACGATCTAGGAACAACCAGCAGAGGGCGCCTCACCGCAAATGAAGGTAAATATAGGTCATTGACCTTCTTTACCTTCATTCTCCGGGGTTTTGCAGCAAGGAGCTGCGCTGCATTAGCAGAGCTCGTGGCTGCAAAATATTTTAACCCCTTCAGATGGATTTACATCGTGGGACTTTACAGATCTTCGGAAGGTATTTATATTGTTGTTTTTTTTTTTTTTTTTTTTTGTTACAGATCGAGGGTCTTCAGTGAGTGGATTGAGCGTAGAATAAAATATTACAACAACCTTTGTGATTTTTTTTCATTAAAATACTTTTTAATAATGTGTTTGTGTATTTTTTTAACCCTTTACTACTATTGGATTAATAATGGATAGGTGTCATAATTGACGCCTCTCCATTATTAATTTGGCTTAATGTCACCTTACAATAGCAAGGTGGCATTAACCCTTCATTACCCCATATCCCACCGCTACACGGGAATGGGAAGAGAGTGGCCAAGTGCCAGAATAGGCCTGTAAAAACTGATGAATGAATGTGCCTTTTCTGGGGTGGCTGGGGGGAGATGTTTTTAGCCAGGGGGGGCCAATAACCATGGACCCTCTCCAGGCTATTAATATCTGCCCTCAGTCACTGGCTTTACTACTCTGGCGGAGAAAATTGCGCGAGAGCCCACGCCAATTTTTTCCGCCATTTAACCCTTTAATTTAGTAGCTAGAACGGCCAAATTTTGCATATACACACTACTAACATTAGTAGTGTGGAATATGCAAAAAAAGAGGTGATATGACATGGTTTACTGTATGTAAACCAAGTCTCATATCATGTCGGGTTTTAGGAAGGAGATAGCTTTAAAGCCGGTAATTCAATTGCCGGCTTTTGCTATCTAGCGCTGTATGAAGTAATAATATATATACATATATGTGTCTACTGACACGTGTGTGTGTGTATATATATATATATATATATATATATATATATATATTTTTTTTTACACATGGATCCCTTGTATAACCGTATGTCGGTTTTGCAAGCCTGTGATAAAAACACGCAGTACGGATGCCATACGGATTACATACGGAGGATGCCATGCGCAAAAAACGCTGACACACCCTGCCTACGGAGGAGCTACGGACCACTATTTTGGGGACTTTTCAGCGTATTACGGCCGTAATATACGGACCGTATTGTCTTACGCTGAGTGTGACTCCAGCCTTAGAAAGTGAGAACAGAGCGGTAAAGTAGTGGGAAAAAATATTGCCACCTTTTGACTTTTGCTCCCTTGACCCCTTCACATGATACACCACTAGACCCCATGTACAGGCAGGACCCCATCTCACACCCCTGGTGGCTGTGCCTGCACCACTCTGCATTCATTCCTGCTGTAATACAGTTTTCAGATCTCCAATGCAGAACGGAGTGGAGAAAGCTGCGCAACCATGACCTCTCTCCGTTTTCCCCTTGTCAGGTGGGGTTCCAGGAATGGAACCTGCATATATCGGACATTTATGTATAAGCTACAACTGTCTGAAATGGTAAATCACTAGAATCTCACTGCTTTCCCTGCACAGTGGCTCATTGCTCTGCATCCCATTCAAGTGAATATCTCACTTACAGGGGTCTTCCGAAACAGCATCACCCTTAACCATGGGTTGTGGATGGTACTGCAGCTCATCTCCATTGAATTTAATAGGGCTGAGCTGCAATATAAGACACAAACCATGGTCAATAGGTGGCGCTGTGTCCAAAAGAAAATAGCCATGTGTTTGTTTTTTGTTTTTTAATAATCCTGTACAACCCCTTTAAATCCAAAGCAGGTGGTTCTGAATAACATAAGTATAATCCTTTTCTATCAAACTCAATGGGAGACAGAAACAAAGCAACTATCTAAGGCAATGTGTTGCAATTCTTCACCTTCACCACTGCTTGCTGTCAGTGAATGAAAATGCCCTTGTATACAGAGGCTGGAACTCTTTGGCGGGTTTCACACGTCCATGTCTTACGGTCCAAAAACAGTATAGGCATATATTTTTTACTATACCTGCTACTGAAAAATAATTATTCCAGCCATAGATACAAATCTGCCTCTCTGCACCGCTAGGCATGATTTTGTTTGAGATATTTTTCACATTTTTTTTTTTTTTTTGCGCAAATTTTTCTGTTCCTCAATTAGGTTGAAAGCAAAATGTCTCCCCCTAGTGGTCAACTAGAAATATACACTGAAATGAAAATTTCAATCAACTCTCTTCCACATCACCTGAAAAACTAATCCTGGAGAAGATCCCTTGTGACTTCCTGAGCTCCAGAGGCCTAAAAAAAAAAAAATTACCAACAGAGATCGGGTCTGTCTGAGATTGAGGGAGGTCAGTCCATGGTGGGTCGTCAGCGACGCCCCAGGGACTGTTTCACGCCTTTCTCTTTTGCTCCTATGATTGATGCTGCCTGCTGATGATCCTGGTCACAGTAAGTTAGGAATATAATATGTATATAATAATAGCGGGGGTTTTATGCAAGTTGCAACAGTCTCTATTTTTCAAGGAAAGCAGGCCATAATTTAATATGTCCTAAAGTTGTTGCCCTACATCTTAGGAGGATTTTTAGGTTCTGTTCACACTGAGGTTTTTGGAGAGTTTAAAAAACGAGTTTTTCAAGCAGAATCGACTATAGGAAACTTTATTTTTGGAAGAGTTTTTTCTTTTTTTTTATTCTGAAGCTTTCTTTGTAGCCTTCTAAATGGACTGTACCAAGTTTAGAGTTTTTTGTTTGTTTTTTTTAGTTTTTTTTTTTAAGGATCCCCTTTTTGACCCCCCCTACAACCCCTTAGGCTTTTTTTTTTTTTTTTTTTTTTTTTTAAAAAGCTTCTTACGGGAAAAATAAAAGCTTAAAAGAAAAACTACCGAAAGGCTATGCTCACATGCAGCGCTGCCTTTAAAAACGTCCTTTTTTGCACCTTTTTTTTTTTTCCGGTGCGGATTACATGTGCTTTGTCTACAGTTTGCCTAAACAAAGGTGTGGGTTTTTTTGTTTCACCAAAAACACTGAACAAAATGACATGCTACAGTTTTCCAATTCAGTCAGAAGAAAAAAAAAAAAGACATTTCTGAAATCTCAGATTTTGCTGGAACTGTAAAAAGCAGCTTTGAATTTGCATCACCATGTGAACATGACCGGAGTTGAAGTTTTCCAAGAGTTTTTGAAAAGGATTTTGGTCATTTCCTCTCCCAAAAAAAACTTCAGTGTGAACATAGCCTAAAACTTTTTGTAGTGATATTCGGGAGAGCAGCCGACCTGACCCAACAATGGAGTGCAGATTTACTCCTCTATGGGACCCTTGTGACATCGTGTACGTCTCTGCCGCTAGACTCCATCACACACATGGCATCCCCCCTTTATGGCCACGTTACTTCGGGCCGCTGTTCCCTCTTCTGTCCCAGTTTTCTCTGAGACACTAAGTGCAGGATGTAATTTACGTCTCCATACGTCCGGCATTATTACCTCCTCTTGTTGCTGTGGAACAAACAATCATTGAGCAGAAGAGACTCTTGAGAGCAATGTGCGCAGATGTGTTCCTTCCCCCTAATGAAGATTGCAGACCAATATTTTACTATTAATTGGATGTGTACAGGGTAGAAGGGGACACAAGCATGCCCTGCAACAAGTGCCCACGCCAGTGCCATAATATCTACAGGCACAGCGCCCTTGTATCGGGTAGGAAATTGTGTGACCTTTTGAGTATGTTCATGAAACATGGCGCTGGGCTATAGCAGTAGGCGAGTTACTCGTCTCTTAGGCTACTTTCACACTAGCGTCGGTACGGGCCCGTCGCAGTGCGTCGGGCCGACGTACCGACGCATGCTGTGAAGTAAAAGCACAACGGGGGCAGCGGATGCAGTTTTTCAATGCATCTGCTGCCTCATTGTAAGGTCCGGGGAGGATGGGGCGGAGTTCCAGCCACGCATGCGTGGTCGGAAATGGCGGACACGACGCACAAAAAAAATTACATGTAGCGTTTTTTTGTGCTGAAGGTCCGCCAAAACACAGCGTATCCATCGCACGACGGATGCGACGTGTGGCAATCCGTCGCTAATGAAAGTCTATGGAGAAAAAACGCATCCTGCGGGCAACTTTGCAGGATGCGTTTTTTTCTCCAAAACGACGCATTGCGACGGAGGCCAAACGACGCTAGTGTGAAAGCCTTATGCCCCGACACGTTACATGAAGGTGAGGGTCCTGTCCTGAATGGGTGTGTGGACTCGTGTTCCGACCTTGCAGGCCACATGTTAACGATAGATGGGTTGGCCAGGACCAGAGGTGTTGCCGTGCAATGAGGAAACCACGACTCAAAAATAAACTTTTTACTACATAACTGGGGGGATTATATACAGTAGGTAGCGGGTACACAACTTGATGACGTTCCTTCACAATACGAAGCTTTTTTCAGTGTCCATTCGTTCCTCTTTACTCGCTTGTGCTATATCTTCACCATGCCTGTTTACTTCACCACCGCCCAGCTCAGTACTTCAGTCCAGTGAGCAAGAGTGCTTTACTCAACCCGAGGTTCCACTTCTTCTTTCCCCACCAAAGAAATTGCCAGTATGGCCGGTCCTTATCTTCTCTGCCCCTGACGCCACTCTGTCTCATATACTCTGTCCCATCCTGGCCCCATTCCTCACTGAGTTATAGGCCGGTTTCACACGTCAGTGGCTCCGGTACGTGAGGTGACAGTTTCCTCACGTACCGGAGCCACTGACACACGTAGACACAGTTAAATCAATGCATCTGTGCAGATGGCATTGATTTTTTGCAGACCGTGTCTCCGTGTGCCAAACACGGAAACATGATCTTTATTTGATCTTTATTTTTATATAGCGCTAACATATTCCGCAGCGCTTTACAATTTGCATACATTATCATCGCTGTCCCCAATGGGGCTCACAATCTACAATCCCTATCAGTATGTCTTTGGAATGTGGGAGGAAACCGGAGTGCCCGGAGGAAACCCACGCAAACACGGAGAGAACATACAAACTCTTTGCAGATGTTGTCCTGGGTGGGATTCGAACCCAGGACCCCAGCGCTGCAAGGCTGCAGTGCTATCCACTGAGCCACCGTGCTGCACATGTCAGTGTTCGTGGGAGCGCACGGATTACACGGACCCATTAAAGTCAATGGGTCCGTGTAAAACAAGTACCGCACACGGACGTTGTCCGTGTGCAGTCCCTGTGCCGTGCAGGAGACAGCGCTACTGTAAGCGCTGTCCCCCCCCCCACTGGTGCTGAAGCCGCGATTCATATCTTCCCTGCAGCAGCGTTTGCTGTAGAGAAGATATGAATAATCCGGGCTCCCTCGCTGGCTGGCGCTGCTTCCTGTCCTGGCCGCATCTTCTACTGTATGAGCGGTCATGTGGGGCCGCCCATTACAATCCTGAATATACGGCTCCACCTCCCATAGGGGTGGAGCCGCATATTCATTACTGTAAATGAGCGGCCCCACGTGACCGCTCATACAGTAGAAGGTGCGGCCAGGACAGGAAGCAGCGCCAGCCAGCGAGGGAGCCGGGTGAGTATTTTAATAACAGCGGGGGGGCACATGGAGCTTTATTTTAAACACGATTATTCATATCTTCTCTACAGCAAACGCTGCTGCAGGGAAGATATGAATCGCGGCTTCAGCACCAGATGCAAACTTTAGCGCTGTCTCCCGCACGGTGCGTGTGGTACCCAGTGGGCACACGGGCGGCACACAAGTGCCACACTGATGTACCACAGAAACGCACCGGCACACGGACACGGATAATTCCGGTACCGATTTTTTCCGGTACCGGAATTATCTGGACGTGTGAGACTGCCCATAAACATAGCACTTGGCATCCTGACCCAGGACCCGTCTCTTATCGATCACTCTTCCTTCAGTCACTTCTCTTCCTCTTTCCTCTAGGATCTCTCTATACCCTGACTTTGTCTCCTCTCATGTTAGGGACAACCATGTCATGCGGCACTGCTCACTGATTAAATCTTAGGTCTGCTTTCTACGCACATGGGGCTCTTTCTGACAGGAAACCTGTCTCTGTCACTTCATCTTAGCCCCCCATTCTGGACTAGTCCCAAACTTACTCTGTTAGGCTGCCGTCACACTATCAGTATTTGGACAGTATTTTACCTCAGTATATGTAAGCCAAAACCAGGAGTGGGTGATAAATACAGAAGTGGTGCATATGTTTCTATTATACTTTTCCTCTATTTGTTCCACTAATGGTTTTGGCTTACACATACTGAGGTAAAATACTGACCAAATACTGATAGTGTGACAGCAACATACAACATTAACATCATTAACACATGTACCAATTCACATTACACACCAAAACATTACACTTGTTCTTCAAGGGGGAACGTTGGCAATATGTCTATCTTATGTTCACACAGGGTTTTATTATATGCAATTTTTTTTTCTGGCTAAAAAATTCAAGTTAAAAAAAATGTCATGTGAATCTACCCTCAAGTTTTTTGTTTTGTTTTTTTTTTAAGTTGATTTTGAAGGAAATTCCACCCTAATATCCCCATAAAAATGCTTCAAATACTGTTTGACTAAACTTACTAGAAAAAAATGCAGACAGTGCTGTTTTTTTTTACTTTTTTGTGGAAAAGTAACTCTTCAAATGTGGAAAGGGTTTCTGCTTCAATTAAAACTTCAAATATGACTTTTGAATTATAGCAGAGCATCAAAACAAAATCCCAAATGCACGTAAAATGTTTTTGTTTTTTTTGTTCACTTTTCCAATTGAAACATTTTAAGAATTGACATGTTGGTTTTTTTTTCCCTGCTCTAGATTAAAAAAATAAGTTCCCTATTCATCACTTTTTTTTTTTCTTACACCGCAATTTTCAGAGCCAAAAAAACCCCTCGAATGGCAATGTATGTTTCCCACTGAAATTAATAGTACAAGTAATGAAGTATAGGAATCACTCAGGTTTTTGAATTACATCTTGCCTATCGATGTATTTTGGTTTATGGGATTGCTGCATTGTGTGTGTGTGTGTGTGTGTGTAAGGCCTCTTTCACACTTCCATCGGCAGTATCCCGTCGTAATAGTTGACGAGACGTTAATAAAATAGTGTTAAAACGTACGCAATGTTACCAGTATTTTGGCGCGCCGCCTGAATTTTTATAGAAGGAGGATTCCGAGAGAGTGATTGATTGATTTCCCCGGGTTGAAAAATGCTTCCAGGCATGCTCAAATGCCTTGAACAGGATCCATCACTGGATTCCTGCATTTCACAGTGACCGCAGGATCCTGCGTCCATAGGCTCCCATTCTGTGGAACGACGTATGACGCAGGAGGCGTCCTGGCACGTTTTTCCACTGCAGACAAAAAAAACGTTTCTTTGAACGTTTTTTTCCAAACGATGGGCCGACAAATTCCGCAGGATCCAGTGCACGACGGACGAAACGTGTGGCCATACGTCGCGATATGTCGCTAATACAAGTCTATGAGAAAATGCAGGATCCTCCACTTTTTTTGCAGGATCCTGTTTTTAAAAAAAAAAAAAGACGTATTTCGACGGGAGCTCAAAGACGGAAGTGTGAAAGAGGCCTACAAGGATGCAGGGACGCAGAGCAAGGGTCAACAAGAGAGTGGTTTCATTTACAGCAATAAACTTCTCCCAGGGAGAGAAGAGGGATAACAGGGAGGGGGAAAGCAGGTGAAACCAGTGTAATTGCGATACAACAGTCTTGCTATCAAATTCAACTTATCGTGACTCCGCTATCCTTTAGTCGCTTGCGGTCCGATGGGTGATCGGAGGCCGACACTGCGTCTTCAAGCTTCCCCGCCCAACACATGGTCCCGCTTCTGGCAGCAACGGGCGGTCACCGGTTTTGCCCGTTGAGCCCCCAGTCCAATCTGCACAATGCTCTACTCGGCGTGTGCTCCTCTGCACACCCGCCGATAGCTGGATATGCGGCGCCCAGGATTCTGGTCGTTGTAGTGGTATTGCTTTCCTCTCGGCCAGAGTGATGCTATGTTTGGAGGCAATGAAGGATAACTGCATCCAGGTACCACAAACATGTATACACACACACTGGTAGTCTGTAGGGAAAGTTGGGGAGTAAGGACCTTTATGCTTTACTTTAGAGAACGGCAGGACAGCTAATTTCACGTTACCTGTCCGCCCCTACACCCAGGAGGCACGGTGGCACCCCTTTAGAGGGGCATGATAGAGTCCCTATAAACCGCCTCAAGCCACCAGTCATACGGGTTTGTCCTATCCTATCTGGGGGATAGAGAAAGACAAAACATCTACAACAGTTGTGAGGACCTTATGAGAAGCTTAACAGTAAGGGACGACAACACCACTGCACTAGAGGAAGGCTTTTATTTCCACCTGGACAAGGGGACTCTGGACTTGCCTCCAAACCGGCCAGACTCTGCCCGCCTTGTGATCTAGTGCCCTGGACTGTGGATGCTGAAGTCTTCAGTAAAGGTAAAGATACTACACCTCACACCATATCACCATCTAGACACCGGGAAGCCCTGGGGACATACTTCACCTGTGGGAAGGTATACCATCTAGCTGCCATAACATCACCCCAGCGGACCCCTTAAAGCAGCGTCGGTCACCCTGACTGAATACCACAGGTGGCATCACGAACCCAAACTTTATCCCTTTAAAGACCTTTCCCTTTTACACGGACGTCCCAGTGCCACGGACCGGGTCACAGCCACCGTGACATCCCCCTGTGAACCGCAGGACCCGGTACCGAGAACCCCATGGCCCCATGGGCACACTCCAGATACACACCCACGATACTGCTCCTGGGGCTCGTTCATCAGTGCATCCACGCTGCTTCGCTCGGCGCCTGACTCTCTGCGGGCTCACTGCTGGTTGGAAGCCCTCACTAAACCCCTCCCGGGTCTCTACTCCATGTTTCGCCTCACTTTGCAGAGAGCAGTTGGCCCCTGTCTTCTCCTTCCTCTGGCGGGAACTCTCTGGCTTTTCCCGTGCTATACTCTCACCATCCTGCTCACCATGCCCCTCCTCTCCAGTTCATGGCTCCTGTCCGGCTCCCATTTCCTTCCCCCCTGCAAAACTGGAAGCAGTGCACAAGTAACCACATTCCGGTCTTCCTTTTTACATGTAAAAGGAGTACAGATCTATGGATGAAGATCTAGTATATACCTGCAGTAATGTCGACATCCTTCTATGCATTTCAGGTCTTCAGCTACTGGACGTGTTAACAAAATTAAGGTAAGAAACCTTCACAATGACCCTATATTCTGTTGAACTTTTGACATTTGTAGAAAGAGAGAAACTGTGTGCAATAGCTATTGAATTCAGATGTCCGAGAATCATGGTCCTGAGTATGGACTGCAATGTCCTGACTGACCGCGGGTCTTAATTCGTACTGCATTTTTTTTTAATTTCCAACTATGTATTGCTGAGTCTATCTGGTAATTTCTCTATGTAGTTTTCCATAGATCTGCAGAAAAGTCTTTCCCAATTAGCACATGTAATTCCTAAGCGACAAATAGTTTTGCTCCACATATTGTATGGGGGATAATATTCAAGGGGTTATCCCACAACACTGCTAGGAGATAGATGTGTGATTGGTAGGGGATCCAACAGTTAGGCCACCAACCATTCCTTTGTGTGGCCGGAGCCAGGGGTGAACATACCATTGGTGCAACCTCTACATCTACACAGGGGCCCAAGAGTTAATGGGATCCATTTCCACCTCCAAAGCAGGTGGAGATGTGTATTATGATGAGCTATTGGACTGCAAAGGGCCCATATATTTTTCTTGCACAGGGGCCTCTTCTTTGTGTCTGCCAGTGGCTGAATCCATAGTAAATAGCAAAGAGGTCACATATGGGCACTATCAATGGAAGTTGTCACATTCCGATAGAGCCACAGAGGTCAATAGTGCACAACTGCCTAACCACATGTCTATCACCCTATATACAGAGGACTTTGAGACCTCTATTCTGGGGGTCCCAAAAGTCAGATCCCAGTGGGATAACACCCAGTCATCCAGCTAGTTTTTTTTTTTTTTGCACCAGATTTCTGGTGATGTTGCCTAAATTCATTCTCAAAGAATTTGTAAAACAGCAGCTTTCTCCCAAAGCACGCCATGTATAGTATTGCACATCAATTCCCTTCACTTTAATGGACTCTAATAGCAATACTAGACACAATCCTGAGAGAGGAGTGGATGATGTTTCTGTAAGAAAGCCGTCATGGTTTAATCCTGGCAAATTCTTTTAATCCCTTTGGGTGTAGGGATTGGGCTCCGAAGCTGTCAACATCTGACACTAACAGGAGCGATCAGACTCCTATAACTCTGACCGGTGGGGATGTTATTAATTGATTCACAGGACCTGGCCATAACAGTAATCTGTGGCCGCTGGACAGGAGCCCTGAGAACCTTCTCTTATCTGACGTGATCCGCGGCTCTTCTTTTGAATAGCTGGCTTGCTACACTATTCTTGTGGCATGATGTACATGTGACCATGGATGTTGTCCGGTAAGAGGCAGTTCTCAGGGCTCCCATCCAGTGGCCACAGATTGACGTGACTGATAACTATATCCTGCAAACTGGTTTGTTGAATGCCTTAAAAACGAAAACCAAATAACAATGGAGACATTCCGCTTTGGTGGGTTTTTTTTCACCACACTTGTAATTTTGAATGACACCAAATTCAAAAAAATCCAACTTGTCACTCCATCCTTCAGCTATGGTGACAGATAAAGATGCAAAAACAAAAATTGGCTCCAACAGGAAGGGATTAATAAAAGCGAACAAAGGGTTCTCGTCTTTTTTCCCATGCACAATTGGATAACTTTTGTTGACTTCCTTTTCTTCACGTTTTGGTTCAGAGATCTGGAGGATGATGACTTATTAGTTCAAGCCACTGTGTTTGAGGAAGCCAAGACAGAGGATGATGAAGATCTTCTTAAGATTTATGGAGGGATTGATATGAACAATCATCAGGAAGTTTTCACAACACTGTTCAACAAAGTATGTGTTCTTCTGTTTTGTGGGTATCTTCTACACGAAGACTTAGACATCACTAAGGTGACATTACGCAGGTTAACTTAGGTGTTTCATAATGTAAATTTTTAAGTATCACAACCATAAAATGACAGCAAGGGTCTGTACTGGTAGAGGATCATTATTGTAATATTTTTCGTGAGTGTCTTCATGTTCGTAGCCTCAATTGTCAGCTCCTGAACGAGACAATCATCCTTGGCAGATGCCAACATTATTATTTTGGTCAGTTATATAATTTTGCCTCCTTGGAGATAAGCTATTGTGCTGTCACATAGCAAATATTGGGGTATTCTCATCTAGCAGTGGGTGAGATAATACATTGACTTTATAAAAAAAAAAATAAAAAAAATTGAAAATCAATTATGAATTTTTGGTTGGGATACTAAACGTTTTCCAATCAAAACTGGGACAATGTGTGTATCGATTCATTTCCTTGGCCAACAGTTAGACTTTCCAAATTTAGTTTATTGTAATTTTCGTGGGATGCTTCACCACTTTGTTACGTAATAGTGTACTCTTTGGTCTCTTACAGGTGAGTTGTTCACCGTTATCAGTCCAGCTCCTCTCTATTTTACAAGGTCTTCTTCACTTTGATGTTTCACATCCTTCCAGTCCGTTACTTTGGGAGGCCTTGGAATTCATGGTGAACAGAGCTGTATTGCTCGCAGACGACTGTGCGTAACTCTAAAAAAAAAAAAATAATAATTTCACTGGAATTAATTTTATACTTTTTTATATAATTTATTTTCTTCCTTCCTATGAACAGGCAAAAGTAACAACCTTCAGGAGATCATGGATAGACTTTTAGTTTCCAAGAAACAAAGTAATCAAAAAACCAAAGATAAACATGTGGAAAAGATACACAAAAGTATCCAGACAGACAAACCTATAGAAGAGAGTTGTAAGGAGGGTTTATCTGCCCATCAAGCCTCAAAGGACTGTCAGGAGATGCCAGTTTCAGAAACTGAAAAGACTTCTCCATTTGTTTTATGTGCAAGCCCTCCTCCCCCTCTTCCTTCATTGCATGGGGACCAGTCTGCTCCATCACCTCCTCTACCTCCCCCACTTCCCACCATAGGGGTGTTGACTCCGCCACCACCACCTCTTCCTGGCTTGGATGGATTTCCATCTCCCCTTCCAGGTTCTCTGGCATCCCCTCCGGTACCACCTCCCCCTCCTCCCCTTCCTGGTATGGAGGGATTGCCTCCACCACCACCTCCACCTCCTCCATTTCCTGGTATGGATGGATTACCACCACCACCACCACCACCACCTCCTCTTCCAGGAATGGGAGGAATGCCACCGCCTCCTCCACCTTTCCCTGGTATGGGTGGTTTAGCTCCTCCACCCCCTCCTCTACCAGGTATGTGTGGTTTTCCACCCCCACCACCACCTCTTCCAGGAGCTGGTGGCCCACCTCCACCACCATCTCTACCAGGCATGTGTGGGTTTCCACCTCCACCACCACCTTTTCCAGGAGCTGGTGGCCCACCTCCACCACCTCCTCCTCCAGGAATGATTCCACCACCTCCAGGAGGCTTTGGTGAAGAAGTTGTTGTTGCACACATGGGCTATTCTTTGGGTTACACAAGGCTACCCTGCTTCAAAGTCAACAAGCCATCATTAAAAATGAAAAAATTGAATTGGCAGAAGCTACCTCCTAACGTTGCCAAAGGTACGTCCTCTGCGTGTTTATCCCATTTATAGTGATATAAAAATTAATAACGGTATCTGTCATACACAAATATGTGAAGGGTTGAAATTTTTTATTTTTTTTAAGATGGTCAGTCTTTGTGGTCTTCATCAAATACCATTGAAGAAACTCCAGAACTCAACTACTCAAGCATCGAGCAGCTCTTCTGTCTTCCACAAGCAACAGCTAAAGACAAAGCGGCAGCACCAGCAAAGAAGCCGCCAAAAGAGGTATCATACCACATCCTCTGGTTACCAATAGTGCCTGGTTTAAATTTCGATACAGGAAAAATTATGGACATAACTGTTTATCACTCATGGTAATTCTGCTTCATGTCACCTGTCTTATCCATGGTTTTTCCACCTTTTTTTTTTTTTTTTCTCTGTGCTATGTTGTGCATAAATATGTGATTCTTCAGAATTTGTTTTAGTCTTTGCCTGATAAAGAGACCTGTGTAGTCTCGAAAGCTTGCAATTTGTTACCAACTTACCATCTTTTCAGTTAGCCATTAAAAGGTATCAACCACTGAGGACTCTCAATTCTAAATATTTGGTTTAAATTTCTTAATTTTTATTTATTTTTTTCAGATTTCATTTTTGGATCCTAAAAAAACTCTAAATTTGAACATATTTTTGAAGCAGTTTAGATGGTAAGTCAGCTACATATGTGTCCATGAAGACAGTGGAATTAATTACGGTACTTTTGTTCATACATACCCCTAAATGGGAGAGTAGCTTGTTTGGGTCAACTCAGATTGGAAGTGCAATTGGCAGAAATTGACCATTTTCCTTGTCCTTTTAAACAGGGTTGTTTTGTCCTCCTTGAACCAAAGTAAAAATAAAATGTTTTTCATAACTATGAACTCTTATCTTTTTAGTCCCAATGAAGAAATAATTGGCCTGATTGAAAAAGGAGATCGCTCGAAGTTTGATATTGAAGTTTTAAAACAATTCCTCAAGCTGCTACCAGAAAAACACGAGGTATGGGGGGGGGGGGGGGGGGGCAATGTATTTTGTCTATTGTCATTATGGTTGTAAAATTTCCATAAGGTAGTTATCAAATTTCTGAACATGAAGGAGTGTTGACCCTCAGAATTGTCTTCTCAAGAGAACCCTAGTTACAGTTGTGCTCAAAAGTTTACATACCCAGGCAGAACTTTTACTTTCTTGGCCTTTTTTCAGAGAATATGAATAACACCAAAACTTTTTCTCCACTCATGGTTAGTGGTTGGGTGAAGCCACTTATTGTCAAACTACTGTGTTTTCTCTATTTAACCCCTTCCCGACCTGTGACACAGCGTATGCGTCATGAAAGTCGGTGCCAATCCGACCTGTGACGCATATGCTGTGTCACAGAAAGATCGCGTCCCTGCAGATCGGGTGAAAGGGTTAACTCCCATTTACCCGATCTGCAGGGACAGGGGGAGTGGTAGTTTAGCCCAGGGGGGGTGGCTTCACCCCCTCGTGGCTACGATCGCTCTGATTGGCTGTTGAAAGTGAAACTGCCAATCAGAGCGATTTGTAATATTTCACCTAAAAAAATGGTGAAATATTACAATCCAGCCATGGCCGATGCTGCAATATCATCGGCCATGGCTGGAAATACTAATGTGCCCCCACCCCACCCCACCGATCGCCCCCCCCAGCCCCCCGATCTGTGGCCCGCTCCCCTCCGTCCTGTGCTCCGCTCCCCCGTCCTCCTGTCCGCTCCCCCCGTGCTCCAATCGCACCCCCCCGTGCTCCAATCGCACCCCCCCGCACTCCGATCCCCCCCCCGTGCTCCGATCCACCCCCCCTGCACACCGATCCACCCGCCCGCACACCGATCACTCTCCCCCATGCTCCGATCCCTCCCCCCCCGTGCTCCGATGCCCCCCCGTGCCCTGATCTCCCCCCCCCCTGTGCCCTGATTTCCCCCCCTTATACTTACCGATCCTGGCGGGGTCCGTCCGTCTTCCTCCCCGGGCACCGCCATGTTCCAAAATGGCGGGCGCATGCGCAGTGCGCCCGCCGAATCTGCCGGCCGGCAGATTCGTTCCAATGTGAATTTTGATCACTGTGATATAATCTATCACAGTGGTCAAAATAAAAAAACAGTAAATGACCCCCCCCATTTGTCCCCCATAGATAGGGACAATAATAAAATAAAGAATTTTTTTTTTTTTCACTAAGGTTGGAGTTAGAACTAGGGTTAGGGTTAGGGGTAGGGTTAGGGGTAGGGTTAGGGGTAGGGGTAGGGTTAGGGGTAGGGTTAGGGTTAGGGTTTCGGTATGTGCACACGTATTCTGGTCCTCTGCGGATTTTTCCACAGCGGATTTGATAAATCCGCAGTGCTAAACCGCTGCGGATTTATGGCAGATTTACCGCGGTTTTTCTGTGCATTTCACTGCGGTTTTACAACTGCGATTTTCTATTGGAGCAGTTGTAAAACCGCTGTGGAATCCGCAGAAAGAAGTGACATGCTGCGGAATGTAAACCGCTGCGTTTCCGTGCAGTTTTTCCGCAGCATGTGTACAGCGATTTTTGTTTCCCATAGGTTTACATTGAAATGTAAACTCATGGGAAACTGCTGCGGATCCGCAGCGTTTTCCGAAGCGTGTGCACATACCTTTAGAATTAGGCTATGTGCACACGGTGCGGATTTGGCTGCGGATCCGCAGCGGATTGGCCGCTGCGGATCCGCAGCAGTGTTCCATCAGGTTTACAGTACCATGTAAACCTATGGAAAACCAAATCCGCTGTGCCCATGGTGCGGAAAATACCGCACGGAAACGCTGCGTTGTATTTTCTGCAGCATGTCAATTCTTTGTGCGGATTCCGCAGCGTTTTACACCTATTCCTCAATAGGAATCCGCAGGTGAAATCCGCAGTAAATCCGCAGGTAAAACGCAGTGCCTTTTACCCGCGGATTTTTCAAAAATGGTGCGGAAAAATCTCACACGAATCCTCAACGTGGGTACATAGCCTTAGGGTTGGGTTGGAATTAGGGTTGTGGTTAGGGTTAGGGGTGTGTTGGGGTTAGGGTTGTGGTTAGGGGTGTGTTGCGGTTAGGGTTATGGTTAGGGTTACGGCTACAGTTGGGATAAGGGTTAGGGGTGTGTTGGCGTTAGAATTGAGGGGTTTCCACTGTTTAGGCACATCAGGGGGTCTCCAAACGCAACATGGCGCCACCATTGATTCCAGCCAATCTTTTATTCAAAAAGTCAAATGGTGCTCCTTCCCTTCCGAGCCCCGACGTGTGCCCAAACAGTGGTTTACCCCCACATATGGGGTATCAGTGTACTCAGGACAAACTGGGCAACAATTACTGGGGTCCAATTTCTCCTGTTACCCTTGAGAAAATAAAAAATTGCTTGCTAAAACATCATTTTTGAGGAAAGAAAAATGATTTTTTTATTTTCACGGCTCTGCGTTGTAAACGTCTGTGAAGCACTTGGGGGTTCAAAGTGCTCACCACATATCTAGATAAGTTCCTTGGGGGGTCTAGTTTCCAAAATGGGGTCACTTGTGGGGGGTTTCTACTGTTTAGGCACACCAGGGGCTCTGCAAACGCAACGTGACGCCCGCAGACCATTCCATCAAAGTCTGCATTTCAAAACGTCACTACTTGACTTCCGAGCCCCGACATGTGCCCAAACAGTGGTTTACCCCCACATATGGGGTATCAGCGTACTCAGGAGAAACTGGACAACAAGTTTTGGGGTCCAATTTCTCCTGTAACCCTTGGGAAAATAAAAAATTCTGGGCTAAAAAATTATTTTTGAGGAAAGAAAACGTATTTATTATTTTCACTGCTCTGTGTTATAAACTTCTGTGAAGCACTTGGGGGTTCAAAGTGCTCACCTCACATCTAGATAAGTTCCTTTCGGGGTCTAGTTTCTAAAATGGGGTCACTTGTGGGGGGTTTCTACTGTTTAGCCACATCAGGGGCTCTGCAAACGCAACGTAACGCCCGCAGAGCATTCCATCAAAGTCTGCATTTCAAAATGTCACTACTTGACTTCCGAGCCCCGACATGTGCCCAAACTGTGGTTTACCCCCACATATGGGGTATCAGCGTACTCAGGAGAAACTGTACAACAACTTTTGGGGTCAAATTTCTCCTGTTACCCTTGGGAAAATAATAAATTGCAGGCTAAAAAATCATTTTAGAGAAAATAAAATTTTTATTTTATTTTCATGGCTCTGCGTTATAAACTTCTGTGAAGCACTTGGAAGTTCAAAGTCCTCACCACACATCTAGATTAGTTCCTTTGGGGGTCTAGTTTCCAAAATGGGGTCATGTGTGGGGGATCTCCAATGTTTAGGCACACAGGGGCTCTCCAAACGTGACATGGTGTCCGCTAATGATTGGAGCTAATTTTCCATTTAAAAAGCCAATTGGCGTGCCTTCCCTTCCGAGCCCTGCCGTGCGCCCAAACAGTGGTTTACCCCCACATATGGGGTATCAGCGTACTCAGGACAAACTGGACAACAACATTTGCGGTCCAATTTCTCCTATTACCCTTGGCAAAATAGGAAATTCCAGGCTAAAAATCATTTTTGAGGAAAGAAAAATTATTTTTTATTTTCATGGCTCTGCATTATAAACTTCTGTGAAGCACCTGGGGGTTTAAAGTGCTCAATATGCATCTAGATAAGTTCCTTGGGGGGTCTAGTTTCCAAAATGGGGTCACTTGTGGGGGAGCTCCAATGCATAGGCACACAGGGGCTCTCTAAACGCGACATGGTGTCCGCTAACAATTGGAGCTAATTTTCCATTCAAAAAGTCAAATGGCGCGCCTTCCCTTCCGAGCCCTGCCGTGTGCCCAAACAGTGGTTTACCCCCACATATGAGGTATCGGCGTACTCGGGAGAAATTGCCCAACAAATTTTAGGATTCATTTTATCCTATTGCCCATGTGAAAATGAAAAACTGAGGCGAAAAGAATTTTTTTGTGAAAAAAAAAGTACTTTTTCATTTTTACAGATCAATTTGTGAAGCACCTGAGGGTTTAAAGTGCTCAATATGCACTTAGATAAGTTCCTTGGGGGGTCTAGTTTCCAAAATGGGGTCATTTGTGGGGGAGCTCCAATGTTTAGGCACACGGGGGCTCTCCAAATACGACATGGTGTCCGCTAACGATGGAGATAATTTTTCATTCAAAAAGTCAAATGGCGCTCCTTCCCTTCCGAACCTTACCATGTGCCCAAACAGTGGTTTACCCCCACATGTGAGGTATCGGTGTACTCATGAGAAATTGCCCAACAAATTTTAGGATCCATTTTATCCTGTTGCCCATGTGAAAATGAAAAAAATTGAGGCTAAAAGAATTTTTTTGTGAAAAAAAAGTACTTTTTCATTTTTACGGATCAATTTGTGAAGCCCCCGGGGGTTCAAAGTTCTCACTATGCATCTAGATAAGTTCCTTGGGGTGTCTAGTTTCCAAAATGGGGTCACGTGTGGGGGAGCTCCAATTTTTAGGCACACGGGGGCTCTCCAAACGTGACATGGTGTCCGCTAAAGAGTGGAGCCAATTTTTCATTCAAAAAGTCAAATGGCGCTCCTTCCCTTCCAAGCCCTGCCGTGCGCCCAAACAGTGGTTTACCCCCACATATGAGGTATCAGCGTACTCAGGACAAATTGGACAACAACTTTCGTGGTTCAGTTTCTCCTTGTACCATTGGGAAAATAAAAAAAATGTTGCTAAAAGATAATTTTTGTGACTAAAAAGTTAAATGTTCATTTTTTCCGTCCATGTTGCTTCTGCTGCTGTGAAGCACCTGAAGGGTTAAAAAACTTCTTGAATGTGGTTTTGAGCACCTTGAGGGGTGCATTTTTTAGAATGGTGTCACTTTTGGGTATTTTCAGCCATATAGACCCCTCAAACTGACTTCAAATGTGAGGTGGTCCCTAAAAAAAAATGGTTTTGTAAATTTCGTTGTAAAAATGAGAAATCGCTGGTCAAATTTTAACTCTTATAACTTCCTAGCAAAAAAAAATTTTGTTTCCAAAATTGTGCTGGTATAAAGTAGACATGTGGGAAATGTTATTTATTAACTATTTTGTGTCACATAACTCTCTGGTTTAACAGAATAAAAATTCAAAATGTGAAAATTGCGAAATTTTCAAAATTTTCGCCAAATTTCCGTTTTTATCACAAATAAACGCAGAATTTATTGACCTAAATTTACCACTAACATGAAGCCCAATATGTCACGAAAAAACAATCTCAGAACCGCTAGGATCCGTTGAAGCGTTCCTGAGTTATTACCTCATAAAGGGACACTGGTCAGAATTGCAAAAAACGGCCAGGTCATTAAGGTCAAAATAGGCTGGGTCATGAAGGGGTTAAATTATAATGACAACCCAAAACATCCAAATGGCCCTGATCAAAAGTTTACATACCTCATTTCTTAATACCGTGTATTGCCCCCTCTAACATCAATGACAGCTTGAAGTCTTTTGTGGTAGTTGAGGATGAGGTTCTTTATTTTCTCAGATGGTAAAGCTGCCCACTCTTCTTGGCAAAAAGCCTCCAGTTCCTGTAAATTCCTGGGCTGTCTTGCATGAACTGCGTGCTTGAGATCTCCCCAGAGTGGCTCAATGATATTGAGGTCAGGAGACAGATGGCCACTCCAGACCCTTCACTTTGTTCTGCTGTAGCCAATGATTGGTCGACTTGGCCTTGTCTTTTGGATCATTGTCACGTTGGAACGTCAAAGTACATCCCATGTGCAGCTTTCGGGCTGATGAGTGCAAATTTTCCTCCAGTATTTGCTGACAACATGCTGCATTCATATTTCCTTCAACTTTGACCAAGTTTCCTGTGCCTTTGTAGCTCACACATCCCCAAAACATCAGCAGTCCACCTCTGTGCTTTACAGTAGGAATGATGTTCCTTTCATCATAGGCCTTGTTGACCTCTATCCAGATGTAACATTTATGTTTGTGGCCAAAAAGGTAAATTTTGGTCTCATCACTCCAAATTACTTTGTTCCAGAAGTTTTGAGACTTGTCTGTGCTGTTTTGCGTATTGTAGGCGAGATACTTTGTGGCACTTGCGCAGTAATGGCTTTCTTCTGGCAACTCGACCATGCAGCCCATTTTTCTTCAAGTGCCTCCTTCTTGTGCATCTTGAAACAGCCACACCGCTAGTTTTCAGAGAGTCCTGGTGTTATTTGTGGGTTTTTCTTTACTTCCTGAACAATTTTCCTGGCAGCTGTGGACGACATTTTTGTTGGTCTACCTAACTGTGGTTTTGTTTTTATAGAGCCCCTGATTTTCCATTTGTTGATCACAGTTTGAACGCTGCTGACTGGCATTATCAATTCCTTGGATATCTTTTTGTATCCCTTTCCTGTTTTATACAGTTCAACTACTTTTTCCTGTATATTCGTTGACAATTCTTTTGCTTTCCCCATGACTCACAATCCAGAAACATCAGTGACTGGATGAAAGATGCAAGAGTCTGTCTGGAACCCAGAAACTCACTCCGCTTTTATGCACACACACTGATTACAAGCAAACAGGTTATCGGTGAGGATGTTACCTTTAGTAGCCATTCAAACCCATTTGTGTCAACTTCAGGCCAAAATCACCAGGGTATGTTAACTTTTGATCAGGGTCATTTGGATGTTTTGGGTTGTCATTATGATTTAAAAAGAGAAAACACAGCAGTTTGACAATAAATGGTTTTACCCAACCACTAACCATAAGTGGAGAAAATGTTTTGGTGTTATCATTCGTATTCTTTGAAAGAAGGCCAAGAAAGTAAAAATTCTACCGGGTATGTAAACTTTTGAGCACAACTGTATGTATAGACTCCGCACCCCAATTACATTTGGCATGGGCTCCCTCCCAGACTACCCCGATAATCTTAGGAATTTTAAAGTATCAGTCAATATCTTAACATTTGGAGGTGTCATCCTACCCAAAATGTTTTGGTCCTTTAGGATTTTAAATTACTAAAAAGTTATGATTTTGAAATGGGTTCCAAGGGAAATGTATTCTCCTATATTGCACTTTGAATGTGGCTTCTCTCAAGAAAAACATATGAAAGTCAAGATATGAGCAAACTAAAAAATTTTCTAATTCTATATCTATGCAGCAAAACCTGAAATTTGCATATGTATTGTATATAAAGAAATAAATTTGACACAGGTAGAATTTTTTCTTTAATTCACTTAACCTAATCTATTTAAAGATCGAAACACGTGACCATCATGCCTTGCTGCTATCACATGGCATAATGCAGCCAATTTGGAAGGTTTCTTTTCAATAGGAAAAGCGAGAAATGCAGCAGCCGTTTTTGGGGTTAATCTGGATAGTGAGACGACGTCACAGCTTGGCTTTAAAGATAAGGAAAGAAAACTGTAAAACACTGAAGAAACTGTACAAATAGTGTGTCTGGGACACCACAGAAGTGAAGAAAATTTGTTTTTGAAGAAAAGGACATGGGGAAAAATTCTGTGGGACAAATTCCCACAGGACAATACCGCAAGGAGCGTGATGGGGGTGAGGGTGATGTTAGCGCTCCCCTGTTAGAGTTTTGTAAGAACACAACACCTTAGAAGCCTGAGGTGTAGCCCGGTGGCTGGAGGAGCGTATCGTGCAGGTAGAAATTTATTTTGCCTTACTATCACAAAGTGCGGGCTCTGCTCATCTAAATTTCTAAATCCAGAGAGTACAAACAAGGTTTTTTTATTCACCAATGCGTTTTGCCGCCAGACTGGTGCATTTCTTGAGGTAAAAAAAGTGTTTCAAAAGATTGGCTCATTCCTAGTATTCACCTCATTCATGTTAATGCCCCAAATGATGGACTTCATACTCTCTGATGCCCGTCTGGTCCGGAGCCCATTTAAAAAAAAAAAAAAAAAGTCAAGTCAACATTTTACTATAATTTTTTATTTTTGTAATCTTTTTGTTTAATTGTAGGTGGAAAATATAAAAAGTTTCCAAGAAGATAAATCCAAGCTCTCAGATGCCGATCAGTTCTACTTGTTGCTTCTTGGTGTTTCCAAGTAAGTAGCTTAGTGTTTATCTTCATGGGTGATCAGCTAAAGATTGAAGATCTCTAAAAGTACTAATGGGCAAAAAATGTTAACTATAGTCACATTCATAAACTAATGAACTACATCAAAAAGACGTCCCATATAGAAACAAGGGCACTTCTAATCATAATATACACCAAAACTTCCATATTAAATAATCTTAAATGAAAACATGAAGAGATCCCACAAATGATGCAAATAAAATACAACTTTTATTATACCACATTAAAAACAATTAAAAAAAGCAAAAATACCGTATAGTGGAAACCGAACAGGAAAAACCGGTGAACAAATATAAAGCGGTATTATAAGCTGGCAGCAATCATATCTCATGACATAAACTCTGGCACAAAGTATATATAGTATTCCAACATAAATAAATGTCAGAATTTCAATCAATACCACCCATATCCTAATACATAACAAAGTATCAATACAAATTTACTCAGCCATGGAGGGGGTAGCAAGGAAAATTCCTAAGCCTAATGTGTGCCCACAAAGCTACACTCTAGATATAATAACGTCATGTAAGCCAGCCTAACATATAGAAGTAAATCGTGCTTACCGCATCTCATCTATACATCCGTTCGGCGTCCGTGGACAAATAGAAGTAAATCGTGCTTACCGCATCTCATCTATACATCCGTTCGGCGTCCGTGGACAAATAGAAGTAAATCGTGCTTACCGCATCTCATCTATACATCCGTTCGGCATCCGTGGACGCCGAACGGATGTATAGATGAGATGCGGTAAGCACGATTTACTTCTATTTGTTAGGCTGGCTTACATGACGTTATTATATCTAGAGTGTAGCTTTGTGGGCACACATTAGGCTTAGGAATTTTCCTTGCTACCCCCTCCATGGCTGAGTAAATTTGTATTGATACTTTATGTATTAGGATATGGGTGGTATTGATTGAAATTCTGACATTTATTTATGTTGGAATACTATATATACTTTGTGCCAGAGTTTATGTCATGAGATATGATTGCTGCCAGCTTATAATACCGGTTTATATTTGTTCACCGGTTTTTCCTGTTCGGTTTCCACTATACGGTATTTTTGCTTTTTTTAATTGTTTTTAATGTGGTATAATAAAAGTTGTATTTTATTTGCATCATTTGTGGGATCTCTTCATGTTTTCATTTAAGATTATTTAATATGGAAGTTTTGGTGTACATTCATAAACTAGAAGTTTGAGGTTTGTGAGATCTATCCCCATCCCCCCAAAAAACTGACTGTGTGAGTCTTGTCTCAAAGCTCAGTCAAAGTTAATCCATGTCCGTCCTGACTGATTTGAGGGTGGATACCCCTTTAGTCTCGTATGCTACTTGACACAGTAAAAGAGATGCATCCAGTGTGCTTGCCAACATTTTGGTTGATAAAATAGGAACATTAATTCCTGCCCTCAGAACCACCCTGCAAGCTTCAAACACCAGATTGCAGAGACCCTTCCCCCGCCCAAGCAATCCTCTCCCACCATTCCCCAGAATCCCAACTAAATAACTGACAAACACAACAAATTGATGGATGAGGTCGGTCACAGCTTTCGTTTTTTTTTTATCAAATATGAATAACAATAGTAAAAAGGAAGCACTTTAACTTTACAATAGACCAGTAGCCAAATGCCCTGTAAAACTACAGGCAAGTCAGCCTACATAGCCACAACATTCTTGTGCTTCCTTCGGTGAAAACAGCTGCTGTGACTTTTATTCGAAATAACTAGTGATGAGCGAGTATACTCGTTGCTTGGGTTTTCCCGAGTATTTGTTAGTACTCGGAGATTTAGTTTTCCTGGCCGCAGCTGCATGATTTATGGCTGCTAGGCAGGCTGAATACATGTGAGGAATGCTTGTTTGTTATGGAATTCCAACATGTATTCAGCCTGTCCAGCAGCTGTAAATCATGCAGCTGAGGCAACAAAAACTAAATCTCCGAGCACTAAAAAATACTCGGAGATCACCCGAGCATGCTTGGGAAAACCTGAGCAACGAATATACTCGCTCACTACTAAAAATAACACAGGGCGGGACAAGCACCTTCGGGACCCAACAAGGGGAAAGAGGAGGATCCAGGCTGCCAACTCACTAATGTATCAGGTAAAGGGGGTGGGTAGCTGACATAACACCTCAGGCTCCCACTGGCCATCCTAAAGGGGGAAGGAGGGGGCCATACCACCAAACTAACAAAAGGGGAGGGAGAGGGGTGAATCACCCTGGACTAAATGAAGGAGGGACTAAATGAAGGGGGGAATAAAAAGGGGAGGGGGCACCACAGTCAGTGGCACGTTCCTTAACCAGTGCCATGCCATTCAGACTGACCAGCCCACTTTTGGATGGGGGTTGCATACCCTGGCTTGTTTCAGCCTGGTGCATTTCCAAATCTGCTGGAAATTTTTACAAAAATTTGGGCCAGTCCCATCAAATCTTGGAAGAATTTTATCCATGCCAGTGACCTGACAAACTCTGAGATGTATAATAAGGGGGAAGGAAATGGGGCACAATGCCTGTGGGCCTCCTCTACTTATGGGTTGAGTTGTGCATAAGGGAGGGTCGGAGACCACCAGTTTTCTTATGTTGTAAACCTAAGATGACCATTTCATTCAGCCTATCTATTTCCGTTTGTAGCTATCAGCTCCGGATCGAATGCATGCTGGCATGTGAAGAATGTAACCTAATGCTGGAAATGCTACGACCCAAGGTGGAAGTTGTCAGCAAGGCTTGTGATGGTAATAGTCTGTGTACTGTGACCTTTTTTTTCAGTTGTGTAATGTTTTGATAGAATTTTTAGGAGCTGCTCATTTTAAATGTGTGTTTTGTTTTTTTTTTCCAGACGTTCTTGCCAGTCATAGGCTTCCGGTCTTTTGTCAACTCGTCTTAAAAGTTGGGAACTTTTTAAACTATGTAGGTATCAAACATTTATTTATGGCATTCAGAAAAAAACTCGCTTTACGTCCTTCTATAAGTTGAGAATTTTGGAGCTTAAATAAAAAAGGTGTCCTTTATCTAGGGAAGTCACACTGGAAACGCCAATGGCTTCAAGATAAATACCTTACTGAAGCTAACAGAGACCAAGGCCAATCAAACCCGAATTACTCTTCTGCACCATATCATAGAGGTAAGCTCTGCTGCCTTCTTAAAATATATATTTATAACACATTGGGACATCACTTTGCACAGGACTGCATATCATGTACATAACGTATTTTACAATTATTTCAGGAAATTGAAAGAAATTACACAGATCTTCTTGAACTTCCAAATGACCTTGATACTGTTTCAAAAGCTGCTGGGTAAGAACAGTATATAGATGTCACCAAGACCTAAGGGGTAACGTTTTTCCTTGTGGAGATTGACAAGCCAAGCCTGCCATGTCATAGTGAGGAGACTTATAGGCCATGCATGCTACTCTGGAAAATTAAATATGAAAATTGTCTCTTCAGAGAGGAAGAAGAGTAGAACTTTAGCACCACCTATTAAAAGCAGCGATCCTAAAAGTCAATATGACTTGGCATAAAAGTCAAACCAGAATCTCAATTTGTAGGCATGGTGTTTCCCCTCATCAGTGTAAAATATGAGATTTGATGTAGCTAGGTGAGAGGCTCTGGACTGGGATCTAAGGGGTATCATTTCTCCTTCTGGAGTTTGCCAAGCCTGGCATGTCAGAATGAAGAGACTTATAAGCCATGTATGCTACTCTGGAAAATTTAAAAATGTAAATTGTCTCTTCGCTATGTCAACAAATTGAGATTCTGACAAAAGGCAAGGCTCTTTAAAGAGTCAATGCTGACTTTTAGGATCCCTGATTCCAATAGGTGACGCTAGAGTTCTAGTCCTGCTCTCTGAAGAGACAAAATGCATAGATGTTACCCAAGCATTTCTGCTAGTTGGTTCTGTATCCTATCGAAAAATATGGGATATTAACAAGTAACTGCTTTCTGTTGCATACATTTTTTCTTATTTTTTTTTACCTTGCCTTTTTTCAAGATACTTTATTTATATTTTTCCATCAACATGGCTGTACGAGTATAAGGGCTTGATTTTTTTTTTTTTTTTTTTGCAGCTTGAGTTTTAGGTCGGGGTCACACTTACTGTATGGAAAATCGGTCTGAGTCTCCTTGCTGAGAGTCGCACAAGTGTTCTCCGTATAGTTATCCGTGTGTAATGCGTTTGCAATGCGATGATGCAATTTTCTCGCTCCCATGTATCCGTATGACATGCGTATGGCTTTACATTTCTCACTGCTTTTCTCCATTTAATTTAATGGCTCAATGGGCTGAAATGAGGAAAATGTGTGCGTTTTTCTTGCAAGTCACACTGATGGTCCGTGTGGTGTCTGAGTTTTTTCTTGCCCCCATAGGCTTGCATTGGCGAGACTTGGGCGATTTACACGTACAATCCGCATAACCCTCATCCTTATTCTACGCTAGTGTGACCCCGGCCTTAGTTTTGAACTATCATTCGCTTTACTATATAATTCACTCAAATATCGGAAACTCTAAGTGCAACAAAATCGTGAGAAAAAGCACAATTCCAACAATTTTTTTTAAGTGTTTTTTTTTTTTTTTTACAGTGTTCCTGAAAACTACTTGTCAATATGATTTTTCAGCAATACCCATATGGTATAGATTTTTTTTTTTCTTATTGAACCGATACATTTTGGGGCAAATTTGTAAAGAAATATTGGTTGTATTGTATTTTTTTGAGACCAGTAAATTATATATTTTTTGCCACTGGACATATTTAGTACTAGCTGAAGAGCCCGGCGTTGCCTGGGCATAGTAAATATCTGTGGTTAGTTATAGCACCTCACTTCTCTTATTTTCCCATCACGCCTCTCATTTTCCCAATCACATCTTTCATTTTCCCCCTCATACCTCTCATTTTCTCCCTCACTCCTCACATTCCCCCCTAACACTTGTCATTTCGACCTCACATCTGTCATTTTCCGATCACTACACTATTTTCCCTCACTCCTCTTTCGACCTCACATCTGTCATTTTCCGATCCCTCCACTATTTTCCCTCACTCCTCTTTCGACCTCACATCTGTCATTTTCCGATCCCTCCACTATTTTCCCTCACTCCTCTCATTTTGCGCTCACACCTTTTCATTTTCACCTCAGTATATACATGTTTGTCATCTCCCTTATATATAGTATACACCTGTGTCATCTCCTGTATATAGTATATACCTGTATGTCATCTCTCCTGTATATATAATATACCTGCTGTGTCATCTCCCCTGTATATAGTATATACCTGTATGTCATCTCCTCCTATATATAGTATATACCTGTATGTCATCTCCTTCTATATATAGTATATACCTGTATTTCATCTCCTCCTGTATATAGTATATATCTGTGTGTCATCTCCTCCTGTATATAGTATGCGCGTGGCGAGTTTTGAGTGGCGACTTTTGTGTTTCGACGTTTATGTGGCGAGGTTGGTGTATTTGTGGTGAAATGTGTGCTGAGGGTAATATGTGTTCAAGCACGTGGTAGTGTGTGGCGCATTTTGTGTGTGTTCATATCCCCGTGTGTGGTGAGTATCCCATGTCGGGGCCCCACCTTAGCAACTGTACGGTATATACTATTTGGCGCCATCGCTCTCATTCTTTAAGTCCCCCTTGTTCACATCTGGCAGCTGTCAATTTGCCTCCTACGCTTTTCCTTTCATTTTTTCCCATTATGTAGATGGGGGGCAAAATTGTTTGGTGAATTGGAACGCGTGGGGTTAAAATTTCACCTCACAACATAGCCTATGACGCTCTCAGGGTCCAGACCTGTGACTGTGCAAAATTTTGTTGCTGTAGCTGCGACGCTTCCAACACTTTTCCTTTCACTTTTTTCCCCATTATGTAGATAGGGGCAAAATTGTTTGGTGAATTGGAATGCGCGGGGTTAAAATTTTGCCTCACAATATAGCCTATGACGCTCTCGGGGTCCAGACATGTGACTGTGCAAAATTTTGTGGCTGTAGCTGCGACGGTGCAGATGCCAATCCCGGACATACACACACACACACACACACACACACACACACACACACACACACACACACACACACACACACACACACACACACACACACACACACACACACACACACACACACACACACACACACACACTCACACTCACACTCACACTCAGCTTTATATATTAGATTTTTATTTGAACACACACACACACACACACACACACACACACACACACACACGGTCACCACTTCAAAACCCTGTCATGGGCAGCCCAATCTCCAGACCTGAACCCCATTGAAAGCCTCGGGAATGTAATCAAGAGGATGATGGATAGTCACAAGCCATCAAACAAAGGAGAACTGAGCCAGGAGCAGTGTGAAACACTGGTGGAAAGCATGCCAAGACGCATGAAAGCTGTGAATAAATATCATGGTTATTCCACAAAATATTGATTTCTGAAATCATAAAATATTAGTATTGTTGTTTCTAAATTATTATGAACTTGTTTTCTTTGCATTATTTAAGGTCTGAAAGCACTGTTATGTGTTTTTTATTTATTTTTATTTTTTTTTTATTTTGATCATTTCTCCTTTTCAGAAAAAAAAATACAAAATGCATTGCTTGGAACTTGGAGACATGTTGTCAGTAGTTTATAGAATAAATGAAAAATTTATATTTTACTCAAAATATACCTATAAAGACAAAAATCAGACAAACTGAACATTTTGAGGTGGTCTCTTAACTTTTGCCAGAGTGATAGAGATATAATATTCCATCATATGACGGCACCACGAGAGAGGGCATCCGCCCTTCAAGGACAGGAAACCTTCAAGATAAAAGGGGCGGCTCCTCTCTCTACATCAGTTCAAGGGGTCCAGAATTTCCTAGGGATAACGGTAGACTCCGTGGCGCAGGAGTGTCGCCTCCCAGAGGAAAAAAAATCAAACAAATGATTGTCGACATTAAAAAAAACAAAACAGAGATGACTTTAAGAAGAGCCATGTCGGTGTTGGGGTCTCTAACCTCCTGCATACCGGTAGTAAAATGGTCCCAGTTTCATGCAAGAGAACTACAATGGTGTGTGCTGCAGAACGACCTGGAACTTCAGGGGCAGCTAGAGCAGAAGCTCATTCTCCCGCTTTCTGTACTCCAATCACTCAGATGGTGGTTACAGATAGTCATGTCCGAGAGGAGTTCCCTGGACATACACAGCCTCCAAAGTAATCACAACGGATGCCAGTCCATGGGGGTGGGGAGCTCACTCAGACACACTATGGGTCCAAGACCCCTGGGCTCAAGAGGAGAAAAATCTATCCTCAAATGAGTGGGAACTCCTAGAAATCGAAAAAGCGCTAAAGAGGTTACTTTCACACTTGACAGGGCATCATGTGAGAATCCTATCAGACAACCGAACAGCGGTCGCATACGTGAACCACCAGGGGGGCACCCGTTCTCGGTCACTGATGCACATAACCAAAAGACTCATGACTATAGCCGAAAGACATTTCCTTTCATTATCGGCCCTGCATATTCGAGGTGTGGACAATATAAAGGCATACTTTTTAAGCAGGAACCTTTTAAAACAAGGGGAATGGTCCCTAAAAAAGTCAATTTTTCAACGGATAGTGCACATGTGGGGAAGACCCAGCGTAGACCTCTTTGCCTCAAAAGCCAGCAAAAAAGTTCAAAAGTTCTGCTCCCTGAACCCAGCAGACAGACTGTTGGCAGTAGACGCCTTCAGCATAGAATGGACGTCAGGACTCTTGTATGCCTTCCCACAGATATGTCTAATTCCAGCAGTTCTGAAGATCAGGGATGACAAGGCCAGAGTGATTGTAATTAGCTCCCTTCTGGCCGAAAAGACCATGGTTTCTCTGTCGCCCATGACGGCACCACGGAGAGAGGGGATCCGCCCACCAAGGACAAGAAACCTACGGATAAAAAGGCGGTACCACTCTCCTGCATCAGTTGGTTTCCTGTCCTTGATGGGAGACCTACGGACTTACCAGATCGACGTTGGAATTCCGGGGCCAACCAGTCCGACTCAGGCAGCTGGGGTCCCTCTGCCTCGGCTGGGGTGGTGACCCGAAGCGCCACCGCTGGGGGCTAGTGGGCCTACAGGGTGTGCGGGGGAGGTGACAAGGAGTTCGCGGTCACCTCCCCAGGTAAGATGCAGCAGCGGCAACATCCAGGGGGGTCCCTCTGTGGTTGCGGGAGGTGCAGCGCGACCCTCCCTAAAACAAGCGTCAGTCTGCACGCTGCACCGCCATCGGGCGTGCAGAACAGCGCGCTAGGGACTGCATAGGACCGGGGGCGCCGGTCACCAGCGCCATATCTGCACTCCGGGCGCCATCTTGAAAGTTCGGCGCATGCCCGGGAACTGGGCTGGTCTCGCGAGGCGGCCGGAGCTTCTGCGCAGGCGCCGGCGGGGTTGCCGCTCGGGCGCATAGTACGGTCTGCGCAGGCGCCGGTGGGGTTGCCGCTCGGGCGCATAGTACGGTCTGCGCAGGCGCCGCAAAGGCTCGACTGCGCAGGCACCGGCGTTCGGCGCTCCTCCTCGTCGGCCGGGCGCTACTGCGCAAGCGCAAAAAAAAAAAAAAGGAAGAGCGGCGGGAAGGCTTAAATGGGAGAAACTACATCCTCCCAGTGGCTCTGCAATATTAGGCAGGAGCCTCAAGAGCTAATAGTCGCCGCAGCGCCAGCGCAGCACGCGTTAAGGCAGCAACCGCAGACCAGCAGCAGTATGACCGACCCGGCAACACCCTTGCCAGAATCACCTCCACCTGTAGTGTCGCCGCAGCAGCAGCAAAAAAGGCGACAGCAGAAAGGACACCAGGACACCAGCAAAGAACGCCAAAGGTCCCAACACAGTAAGAAGTCCAGTACGGCGTCGGGGAAAAAGCCAGAGGCAGAGAATCCCCAATCGATATTTATGGGTCCTGGAGGTGGTAAGTGGATCTTCGTGAAAGTCAGAGACAGTAAGATTATTATTTGTTTCTTTTAGGGGAGGAAAAGCGTAGGTAAAACCAAGCACAAAATTTGTGCCATCTGTAGAGAGGATCTTCCACCCGCCTGGGAGAAGAGACTATGCAATACTTGCATACAGCAGACTGTATCTGAAAGCCTTCCTGGGTTTGCAACCGACCTAAAAAACCTGATTAAGGAGCAAGTGGAAGACACCTTTAGATCACTAAAAAGTGGGAAAAAACGGAGAAAGACCAGACACAGGTCCCCGTCTCCAGTCTCAAAATCTGACAGCGATAGTGAGAGTTCAGTGTCCTCCAACTCCTCCTCCTCATCTTCATCATCCACTTTTTCCTCGGGGGGTCATAACTGTTTCCCACTAGAGGACACCGATGGCCTCATAAAGGCAGTGAGAAGTACTATGGGGTTAGTAGAGTCCCACCCTAAAAAATCGGTACAAGACATCATGTTTGGGGGCCTGGAACAAAAAAAGAGAAGAGCTTTTCCGCTTAATGACGCAATTGCAGCTTTAATTAAAAAAGAATGGAGAAAACCCATGAAAAAGACCCTTCTAACTCCAAAAAGGAAATACCCCTTCGAGGATGAATCCTGCTCCTTTTGGGAGAAGGCCCCCAAATTAGACGTAGCAATAGCTAAAGCTTCAAAAAAATTCGCTCTCCCGTTTGAGGACATGGGGGTCCTAAAAGACCCGATGGAAAAGAAGGCGGACGCCTTTCTCAAAGGCTCTTGGGAGGCAGCGGGAGGAGGCCTAAAACCAGCAGTAGCAGCGGCATGTACTTCACGCTCCCTAATGATTTGGTTGAACCAACTAGAGGGTCAATTAAAGGGAAAAACTTCCCGGGACTCAATGCTGAATACATTACCAGTAATGAGGGGGGCCGTGGCTTTCCTGGCTGATGCCTCGGCCGACTCCATCAGACTAGCCGCCAGGTCAGCAGTGTTTGCTAATGCGGCCAGGCGCGCCCTCTGGCTTAAGAACTGGCCAGGCGACCTGCAAACAAAAACAAAACTGTGTACCATCCCCTGCGAAGGAGAATTTTTGTTCGGTTCTACCTTAGACGACATCTTGGAAAAAGCAGGGGACAAGAAAAAGTCCTTTCCCTCTCTGGGTCTCCCCTCTTATAGGAAGCCCTTTCGGAACAAGAGGTTTTTCCGTAAGAACCCAGGGAGAGGCCAGGGGAAATGGGAAGATAAAAGGAACAAAAATAAGGGGTTTATCTTCAACAAAAACCCCAACGATAACAAGAAACCTTCACAATGAAGGTTCGCCCCAGGTGGGAGGGAGATTATCTCTTTCTCCCAGCCTGGGAAAAGATTACCTCCAGTCAATGGATACTAAACATCATAGAATCAGGACTGAGGTTAACATTCAAGAGATGCCCTCGTCCCTCTTTCACGATAACATCTACAAGATCTTCGGCAGAAGAGCAGTTGGCGCTAGAAAACGAGGTCGTCGGGTTAGTAAAAAAGGGAGTACTCCTGGAGGTTCCCCCTCAAGAAAGAGGGCAAGGGTACTATTCCCCTCTATTCCTGAGGAAGAAACCAGATGGTTCCTTCAGGACCATTATCAATCTGAAAAACCTAAACGATCATCTAGAGGTTCAAGCATTCAAGATGGAAACGATAAAGTCCTCTATCAAAATGCTGTTTCCTCAATGCTTCATGGTGGTCCTAGACCTGAAGGATGCATATTATCACGTCCCAATACACAAGGATCACCAAAGATTCCTCAGAATGGCGGTTCACATCAGGGGAGTCCTAAGTCAATTCCAGTTCTCAGCTCTACCATTTGGCCTAGCAATAGCCCCGAGGGTTTTTACAAAGCTGGTCGCGGAGGTAATGGCTCACCTCAGGGAAGAAAACACCATGATTGTACCATATCTAGACGATTTCCTGGTGATAGGCTCCTCCCCGCAACATTGCGAGAATCAACTAGCATTAGTGATTCATTCCCTAAAGGAATTGGGTTGGCTAATAAACCTAGAAAAATCCAGACTGATGCCTTCTCAGGTTCAGGAGTACCTAGGTCTCACTCTAGACTCCAAAAAAATGGAATGTCGGCTCCCGGAGAACAAAATACAAAAACTAAAAAGTTTAGTATTAAGAGTGCAATCTCTCCCCTCCATAACACTCCGTCAGGGTATGTCCCTTTTAGGCTCTATGACGTCTTGCATCCCTGCGGTCCAGTGGGCCCAACTACATTCAAGAGATCTCCAATGGCAGCTATTGTCAGAGCAAATCCTTCTAGGAGGGCATTTAGACGGGCGGTTAACTCTATCTCCTCGCACCAATCACTCTCTGACTTGGTGGACGTTGCAGGAAAATCTTTCCCAGGGAGTCCCATGAGTAATCCCGATTTCGAAGGTCCTAACTACGGACGCAAGCCCCTCAGGGTGGGGGGCTCATCTGGGCGATCTAGTAGCCCAGGGCATCTGGTCTCCGACACTAGCAAACAAATCCTCCAATATGAAGGAACTTCTTGCGGTCAAATTCGCCCTTCAGGAATTCTTGGGGGTTCTTCACTCTCACCATGTAAGAGTGATATCGGACAACCGGGTGGTGGTATCTTATCTAAATCACCAAGGAGGCACCCGGTCCAAAGATCTGATGGAATTGACCAGGTCAATCCTACAATTAGCCGAGAGCAACCTCCTATCCCTAACAAGCCTACACATAAAAGGAGTAGACAATTACAAAGCAGACTTCCTCAGCCGGTCCAGCCTAAAACAGGCAGAATGGGAACTAAATCGGGAGATATTTACCCTGATCACAGAAAAATGGGGGGTTCCCAAAATAGATCTTTGCGAGCCATCTAAACAAAAAGGTAGCCTCCTTTTGCTCTCTATCTCCCCTGGGGAACCCAGTAGTAGTGGATGCATTCCTGATGTCTTGGGGTCACCAACTGGTTTATGCCTTCCCTCCTCTTATTCTGATTCCAGCAGTGCTGAGGAAGATTCGGGAGGACGGGGCGCTGGTCATCTTAATTGCCCCGTTCTGGCCGAAGAGACCTTGGTTCTCATGGATGAGGAAGATGTCAATATCCGACCCTTGGGTATTACCAGATCTCCAGGATCTATTGTCTCAGGGCCCAGTCTGTCATCCGCAGGTCAAGAACTTGCACTTGACAGCTTGGCTCTTGAAAGGAAACTATTAGAAAGCAGGGGGTTCTCCCCGGGGTTAATTTCAACTTTATTACAAAGTAGGAAGCCGGTTACTACAAAACAGTATGGCAAGATATGGAAAAAGTTTCTATCTTCATCAGGTGCAAAAATGGGGAAAGAAATTCCCCTTAATTCCATATTAGAGTTCCTACAAAACGGGTTGGAGATGGGTTTAGCCACTAGTACCCTAAAAGTTCACGTGGCAGCATTAGGAGCCCTATTTAATTTTGATTTGGCTTCAAACAGGTGGGTCTCTAGATTCATCAGAGCAGCAGAAAGATCGAGGCCTCTTCTGGTAAAAGTTGTTCCTCAATGGGACTTAAACTTGGTCCTTAAAGCCCTGACTAGTCCTCCATTTGAACCTTTACACGAAACTTCATTAAAAAACCTATCTCTCAAAACCGCTGTTAGTCGCCCTCACTTCTGCCCGTAGGGTTAGCGACTTACAAGCTATCTCAGCTAACCCTCCTTACACACAATTTCTAGAGGATAGGGTCATTTTAAAAATAGACCCAGCATATCTCCCGAAAGTGGCTTCAAAATTTCACAGGTCTCAAGAGATATCTCTCCCCTCCTTCTGTCCCAATCCTAAAAATAAGGAGGAACAAACATTACATACACTAGATGTAAGAAGATGTCTCTTACATTACCTAGAAGTCACTAGAGAGAGTAGGGAGGATCCCTCTCTGTTTGTGTGTTTCCAGGGTCCCCGGAAGGGGAAAAAAGCATCTAAAGCCACCATAGAAAGATGGATCACGGACGCCATCAGTCTTTCATACTCGGCAAGTGGAGTGTCCGTTCCCGGGGAGGTTAAGGCTCACTCGACAAGGGCAGTGGCAGCTTCCTGGGCGGAGAAGGCTGGAGCTTCTATTGACCAGATATGTAGAGCTGCTACCTGGTCCTCACCATCCACATTCTATAGGCACTATAGGTTGGACCTAATCTCCTCTTCAGACCTTACCTTTGGTAAAAGGGTTCTGGAGGCGGTGGTCCCTCCCTGAATGTACTGTCTATGCAAATCTCTCCGTGGTGCCGTCATGGGCGACAGAGAAAAATATAGTTCTTACCGATAACGGTATTTCTCTGAGCCCATGACGGCACCCGTACATTCCCTCCCTTCACTTGTGGGTGCACACATTAAAATAGTGCCATAGTCTATTTATAGTCTATTCATAGTTTAAAGTCACGCGGTATCTTGTTATGCTGAACAGTTAAAATTAACAAATGTTTTAGTAGTCTCCCATCGTTCTCTATGTAAAACAACTGATGCAGGAGAGTGGTACCGCCTTTTTATCCGTAGGTTTCCTGTCCTTGGTGGGCGGATCCCCTCTCTCCGTGGTGCCGTCATGGGCTCAGAGAAATACCGTTATCGGTAAGAACTATATTTTTTACTGGCTGAGAGTGATGTCAGTGACTTACCCGTGGGTACTCCCAGAAGACCAGGACCTTCTAACACAGGGTCCCTTCAACCACACGTAGAATTCCGGGCTACATTTGACAGCCTGGCATTTGAACGGTCGTTGTTGGAGAAAGAAGGGTTCTCAGCTGGTTTAATATCCACCTTGCTCAGTAGCAGAAAACCAGTAACGACCAAGATCTATGGGAGAATATGGAAGAAATTCCTCTCCAGCTCAGGGCCAATATGGGAAGGGGAGGTCCCGATAGTGGCAATATTGGAGTTCCTGCAAAAGGGCTTAGATCTGGGATTAGCTGTTAGTACCCTCAAAGTACACATTTCAGCTTTAGCAGCCTTATTCAACTGTGACCTGGCAAGCAATAGGTGGGTGGTGAGGTTTATCCGAGCCTGTAGTAGAGCTGACTGTTCCATTCCCTACTCCTCCACCATGGGATCAAAATTTAGTATTGAACGCTTTGACAGAAAGCCCCTTTGAGCTGTAAAGGTACCGTCACACTAGACGATATCGCTAGCGATCCGTGACGTTGCAGCGTCCTTGCTAGCGATATCGTCCAGTGTGACAGGCAGCAGCGATCAGGCCCCTGCTGTGCTGTCGCTGGTCGGGGAAGAAAGTCCAGAACTTTATTTCGTCGCTGGACTCCCCGCAGACATCGCAGAATCTGCGTGCGTGACACTGATTCAGCGATGTCTTCACTGGTAACCAGGGTAAACATCGGGTAACTAAGCGCAGGGCCGCGCTTAGTAACCCGATGTTTACCCTGGTTACCATCCTGAAAGTAAAAAAAAAACAAACACTACATACTTACCTACAGCTGTCTGTCCTCCAGCGCTGTGCTCTGCACTCCTCCTGTACTGGCTGTGAGCGTCGGTCAGCCGGAAAGCAGAGCCGGCTGTAGGTAAGTATGTAGTGTTTGTTTTTTTTACTTTTAGGATGGTAACCAGGGTAAACATCGGGTTACTAAGCGCGGCCCTGCACTTAGTTACCCGATGTTTACCCTGGTTACCGGCATCGTTGGTCGCTGGAGAGCGGTCTGTGTGACAGCTCTCCAGCGACCAAACAGCGACGCTGCAGCGATCCGGATCGTTGTCGGTATCGCTGCAGCGTCGCTAAGTGTGACGGTACCTTTAAATACAACATCAGATAAAGTACTAACATTAGAAACAACTTTGTTAGTCGCACTTACATCGGCCCGTAGGGTTGGGGATTTGCACGCTCTGTCAGCTGACCCCCCTTACACGAAAATTATGGACGATAGAGTTGTATTAAAATTAGATCCAGCATATCTCCCCAAAGTGGTATCGAGATTCCATAGGGCTCAGGATATAACCCTACCCTCTTTCTGTCCCAATCCTAGTAACAAGAAAGAGGAGAGACTCCATTGCCTAGATGTCAGGAGATGTATCCTACAGTATTTAGAAATGACAAAATCCTGGAGGAGACAGAGGACTTTATTTGTTTTGTTCCAGGGGTCAAGGAAGGGCCTTAAAGCCTCAAAACAAACTATCACTAGATGGATGAGAGAGGCCATTATTCTAGCATATAGTAGTGCAGGCAGGGTTGTTCCACAGGGTCTGAAAGCCCACTCCATGAGGGCCATGGCGACGTCGTGGGCAAAGAGAGCAGATGCTACCATCGACCAAATCTGTAAGGCGGCCACTTGGTCCTCTCCGTCTACGTTTTTTAAACATTATAGGCTAGACCTATCTGCTACCTCTGATCTCACATTTGGGAGAAGAGTGTTACAAGCAGTGATCCCTCCCTAAAGAGAATACAAATCTCTGTAACTCTCTCGTGGTGCCGTCATGTATGATGGAAAAACACGGGTATTACATACCTGGTAATGTGTTTTTTCATGACATGACGGCACCCATATATTACCACCCTTTTGATCACATCATTAGTTGGGTGCATTATTTGTATTATACACTTCCCTCGGGTGTCGGTGAATAGAACTGTATAGCATGTATTATTTGTGTACACTAAATGGCGGAGTTCCTCTCGTACTCTGTAAAGCAACTGATGTGGAGAGAGGAGCCGCCCATTTTATCTTGAAGGTTTCCTGTCCTTGAAGGGCGGATCCCCTCTCTTGTGGTGCCGTCATGTCTCATGAAAAAACACATTACCAGGTATGTAATACCCGTGTTTCACACCCACACACAGTGGAGGAAATAAGTATTTGATACCTTGCTGATTTTGTAAGTTTGACCACTGAACAATATCTAAAAAGTATCGTTTCTCCTTGCGGAGATCGACATGCTAAGCATGCCGAGATGAGGAGACTTAAAGCCGCAATGCTTCTCTGGGAAATATGCTACTTATGCAAATTGTCTCTTCAGAGAGGAAGAGAACTAGAACTCTAATGCCACCTATTACAAGTTAGCAATCCTACAAGTCAATGTTGACCCTTTAACGAGCCTTGTCACATGACTTGGAATAATAGCCGACCAAAAATCTCAATTTGCAGACACTGTGTTTCGGGGTACTGCCCCTCATCAGTGCAAAGCGGAGATCTAATTTGGCTGTGTGAGAGGCGTCCGACCATTATCCAAGAAGTATCGTTTCTCTTTGTGGAGATTGACATGTTTTTCACCGACCAAGACAAGAACAGTCTATAATTTTAAAGGTATGTTAAATTTAACATTGAGAGAATATCAAAAGTAAAATCCAGAAAATCACATTGTATAAATTATATAAATGTATTTGCGCTTTGCAGTGAGCAATAAGTATTTGATCCCCTACCAACCATTAGGAGTTCTGGCTCCTACAGACCAGTTAGACGTTCCTAATCAACTTGTTACCTGCATTAAATATGGCTATCTTACATGGTCACCTTTTTATAAAGACTCCTGTCCACAGACTCAATTAATCAGTCAGACTCTAACCTCTACAACATGGGTAAGACCAAAGAGCTTTCTAATGATGTCAGGGACAAGATCATAGACCTGCACAAAGCTGGAATGGGCTACAAAACCATAAGTAAGATGCTGGGTGAGAAGGAAACAACTATTAGTGCAATAGTAATAGAATGGAAGAAATACAAAATGACTGTCAATCAACATAGATCTGGGGCACCATGCAAAATCTCACTTCGTGGGGTATCCTTGATCATAAGAAAGGTGAGACTAAAGCTACTCGGGGGGAACTTGTTAATGATCTGAAGGCAGCTGGGAACACAGTCGCAAAGAAAACCATTGGTAACACATTACGCTGTAAAGGTTTAAAATCCTACAGTGTCCACAAGGTCCCCCTGCTCAAGAAGGCACATGAGCAGGCCTGTCTCAAGTTTGCCAATGAACACTTGGATGATTCTGTGAGTGATTGGGAGAAGATGCTGTGGTCAGATGAGACAAAAATTGAGGTCTTTGGCATTAACTCAACTCGCCATGTTTGGAAGGAGAGAAATGCTGCCTATATCCCAAAGAACACCGTCCCCACTGTCAAGCATGGAGGTGGAAACATTGTTTTGAGTGTGTTTCTCTGCTAAGGACACAGGACTGCTTCACCGCATTAATAAGAGAATGGATGGAGCCATGAACCGTAAAATCCTGAGTGACAACCTCCTTCCCTCCGCCAGGACATTAAAAATGGGTCTTTGCCGGGTCTTCAAGCAAGACAATGACCCAAAACATACAGCCAAGGCAACAAAGGAGTGGCTCAAAAAGAAGCACATTTAGGTCATGGAGTGGCCTAGCCAGTTCCAGACCTAAATCCCATAGAAAACTTATGGAGGAAGTTGAAGCTTCGAGATGACAAGCAACCGCCTCAAAATCTTGATTAAGAGATGATCTACAAGGAGAAGTGGACCAAAATTCCTTATGACATATGCGCAAACCTCATCATCAACTGCGAGAAACGTCTGTCTGCTGTGCTTGCCAACAAGGGTTTTGCCACCAAGTATTAAGTCTTGTTTGCCAAAGGATCAAATACTTATTCCTCACTGCAAAATGCAAATACATGTTATATAATTTATACAATGTGATTTTTCTGGATTTTATTTTTGATATTCTGTGTCTCAATGTTAAAATTAATCTACTCTTAAAATTATAAAATTATAGACTCTTCAGGTCTTTATCAGTGGGCAAAACTTACAAGATCAGCAAGGGATCAAATACTTATTCCAACCACTTCGTTTGTGTATGTATGTGTATGTGTGTGTATATATATATATATGTATGTATGTATGTATATATATGTATATATATGTGTATATATGTATGTATATATATGTATATATACATACATACATACATACATACATAAGCGTATAAAAAAAAAAAGAATAAATGGAACACTAAAACAGCAGAATATAACTCCAAGTAAGTCAAACGTCTCTGAAATCAAACTGTCCACTTAAGAAGCAACACTGTTTGACAATCGATTTCACATGCTGTTGTGCAAATGGAATAGACAACAGATGGAAATTATTGGGAATTATCAAGACACACTCAAAGGAGTGGTTCTGATTTTTGGGTCACTTTTGAATGTTGGTTGTGCTTTCACACTCGTAGTAGCATGAGACGGACTATACAACCCACACAAGTGGCTCAGGTAGTGCAGCTCATCCAAGATGGCACATCTATGCGAGCTGTGGCAAGAAGGTTTGCTGTGTCTGTCAGCGTAGTGTCCAAAGGCTGGAGGCGCTACCAGGAGACAGGCCAGGAGACGTGGAGGGGGCTTTAGGAGGGCAACAACCCAGCAGCAAGGCTGCTACCTCAGCCTTTGTGCAAGGAGGAACAGGAGGAGCACTGCCAGAGCCCTGCAAAATGACCTCCAGCAGGCCACAAATGTGCATGTGTCTGCACAAACGGTTAGATACAGACTACATGAGGATGGTCTGAGTGCCCGACGTCCACAGATGGGGGTTGTGCACACAGCCCAAAAGCGTGCAGGTCACTTGGCATTTGCCACGGAACACCAGGATTGGCAAATTCGCCACTGGGCGCCCTGTGCTCTTCACAGATGAAAGCAGATTCACACTGAGCACATGTGACAGAGGTGACAGTTGCCGTGGAGAGCGATCTGCTGCCTGCAACATCCTTCAGCATGACCAATTTGGCAGTTGGTCAGTTATGGTCTGTGGTGGCATTTCTTTGGAGGGCCGCACAGCCCTCCATGTGCTCGCCAGAGGTAGCCTGATTGCCATTAGGTACCAAGATGAGATCCTCAGACCCCTTGTGACACCATATGCTGGTGCGATTGGCCCCGGATTCCTCCTAATGCAGGACAATGCCAGACCTCATGTGGCTGGAGTGTCAGCAGTTCCTGCAAGATGAAGGCATTGAAGCTATGGACTGGCCCGCCCATTCCCCAGACGTGAATCCGATTGATCAGATCTGGGACATCATGTCTCGCACTATCCACCAACATCACATTGCACCACAGACTGTCCAGGAGTTGGCAGATGCTTTAGTCCAGGTCTGGGAGGAGATCCCTCAGGAGACCATCCACCGCCTCACCAGGAGCATGCCCCAGGCATTGTAGGGACGTCATACAGGCACGTTGAGGCCACACACACTACTGAGCATCATTTCCTTGTCTTGGGGCATTTCCACTGAAGTTGGATTAGCCTGTAACTTCATTTTCCACTATGATTTTGAGCATCATTCCAACTCCAGACCTCCGTGGGATATTAGTTGTGATTTACGTTGATAATTTTTAGGTTTTATTGTTCTCAACACATTCCACTATGTAATGAATAAAGATTTACAACTGGAATATTTCATTCTCTGATTTCTAGGATGTGGGATTTCAGTGTTCCCTTTATTTTTTTGAGCAGTGTATGTATGAGTGTGTTATATAACTACACACACACGCTCCATCACTTGAAGCTGACAGAATGGCTCATTAAAACAATCTCGGAGTAAAAAAGTTATGATGCATCCTGTTACAATGAAGACAAGTATGAGTAGGTGTAGAAAACCACAAACATTTATTTAAAAGAAAATTAAAAATTCCACACTTTAATTCTCATCCTTGTCTTCATTGTGACAGCTTCCACTACAAAGTTTTTTTTTTTTTGTTTGTGCCTCGCAAAAGCATTGCCATAGGTCAATCATCCCTCGGCTTGATTGGATCCAGAAATGTACCAGCACTGTAAATGGCACTGGTTAGCTGGTGGGGTGGCTGTTATGGATTTTTATTTTTTTTTTCTTTGGGGGGGGGGGGGAGACGGGGGAGTTTGAAGAACATTAACTTCTAAGACGTACTCCTTTTTTTCCCATTTTAGAATCAACATAGAAAATATTTACTCTGAAACAAGTAGCAATCTGAAAAGATTAAACGATCTGCAGAATAAGCTCTCCAGGTCCTCCAACGACGTAAGAGAACAATACGAAAAGTGTGTTCAGGTCTGTATTTAGCGTAAAGTCCTATATATCCTCAGACTTATTGTACAGTATCTCCTGATCTAATATTTTAAGTTTAGGAATCTTGTACGTTAGTTTGTGTCCTTTTATATACGTGGCAAAGTTATTGGGGCCGGTGCTGTGTGCAAGGGGCGAGATGCCAACATGCCACTCTACCTTGGTTAGGGGATATAGACACTGGGCAAATTAAACCTTTGTCCTAAATGGGGAAAAAAAACTGGCAATAACTAAACTTTCTTCAACTTTATTTTACTTCCTTTCTTTAAATCTTATCAACATTGGGTTTGGATGGCCTTGGGTTAATTGGGATTAACGTTCCATATTTTGCTATCACCTCTTCATAAGCTTTCTCCAATTTTGAGAGAAGCACTCTCATTAATATTGGTATTGGCTACACCTGTGTGACTGTGCTCAGCTGCTTTATGGCCGCATCAACGTTCGGCTCAACTTTCAGGTTGTTCGTGCTTACTCGCCTCCAAAAACACACACAATTGATTCTAAAAGCCTGTCAGACTGCGCCTACCCAACAAACTTTCTGCCGTTTTAGTAATGTACAGAGAGACAAATTATGCAAACGTCTAATGATGCAATATTTTTAATGAAAAACAATTGCTAAGATTCTTAGGTCAAAATACATGCATATAGTGAGAAAAACTAATTGGCCATGATGATGGGGATGTCCAGGACTCTAACATTGATGGCATATCCTTAAGATAATGACAGTATAATTCTGAGTTTCTGTAAAGCGGTGGATACAACTTAAAGGGAACCTGACAGCAGGATTGGGCACAGTAACCTACAGACAGTGTCAGGTCTGTGCCTACTGAATATGATGATACCTGTTAATGAAATCTGTCTTGTGGTTGTTGTTTAATCTTTATTTTTAGTTAATGATATTCTTGTGCTCAGCCGACTGTGGGGGTCTTATGTGGTGCTCTGGTTAGGTATTCATAATGTAGCCTGCTGACAGGTCACTGGTCCCTTACTGATCTACCCTGAGTTTGCATAATAAATAACTGTACATTGCTAAGAAGAAAAAAAACCTTCTGCAGGCAGGTGCTGGCCATGGCATCTGCACTGCAGCATAATTGCATGTTTAGTGTGTAGTTACCACATGTGATTGAGCTTTTCCTGAAGTGTAACAAAAAAAACAATTTTAAAATGGTGCCCACCACCCCTGCACAGTAGCAGCTATCTGTGTAAAGCTGCCATTGTGCATGCACTGGTGGCGCCATCTTGCTAGATAAGAAAACCATTCCTCCTCTGAGATGGCGCTGCCTGCGCGGTAGCAGCTTTAGGCATACATAGCTGAGATCTGATTGCTGCTATTGTGCCACTGCGCAGGCGTGGCGGGGGCCATTTTACTTTTTTTTTTGTTATACTTCTCAGGAAAAGCTCAACCACATGTAGTAACCACACAGTAAGCATGCAATTTATGCTGCAGAGCAGATGCCACGGCTAGCACCTGCCTGCAGAAGGGTTTTTTTTTTCTTCTTCAGTATGTACAGATATTCATTATGCAAACTAGAGGGCAGGTCAGTGAGGGAGCAGTGACCTGTCAGCAGCCTGCATTATGAATACCAGAGCTCCACATGATGACCCCCACAGGCTGCATCCGAGCATGAGAATCTCCTTAACTAAAAACTGAAAATAAAGATTAAACAACAACCACAAGACGGATTTCATCAACCCAAGGTATCATTTTAGTCAGTATAACAGTGCCGACCTGACAGTGTGTGTAGGTTACAGTGCATAATCCTGCTGACAGGTTCCCTTTTAAGTTCATGTTTTCAATGGGATTTAAAAGGTAATTTCCATTTCACAATTGCACACTACTGGATCGTAAATGTGTTGGCCTACCACATACACATGGTGGTTATAGGTGCCTAAACTTAGCCTGAAGTCGTCACTTTACAGCCAGAGAGCCTGAAGTCACGTTATCCATGACCTGCAAACTGTTAACGAAATTCCAACATCAAAGGAAAATGTTTAGTAGTAATAATTTGTATCTCTTGACATATTTTTAGGACTCACTCCATGCACTTAAAGACTTGGAAAAACAGCTGGAAGATATTTCACAGAAGAAAAAAAAACTATCAGATTATTTATGTGAAGAGCTAGCAAAACTTTCACTAGAAGATACTTTTGGAACCATGAAAACATTTAGGGACCACTTTCTGAAAGCCAGGAAGGTTTGTGGCTTCATAATTATATAGAATATAGATAAACTTTTATGTTGGTGAACTCAAGTGGAAGGTGGTCAATGACCAGGGACCAGGGTGAGTATGATGTCACAGCCGCCAGCTTCTGCCGGTGCTCCGCCGCTTTCCTCCCCCTCTCGGCTTATACATGAGTGTATATACGGTACCTTGTTAGTCTAGTTGGTGTATTACGGTACACTACTACTCCCCACTTCCCTGGGAGTTGGAAGGGTACAGACTAAGGGTGGTTTCAGGAGATAAGGCAAGGTACATGGCCCCGGCATCTTCACCATCAGAAGTAATCCGGGGAACAGGGCAAGCCACGGTGCTGACAAGTCGTGAGTGACAACTATCCCAAGAATATTTGCAAAAAATGTGGGGTTTTTTTTTCTTCTGTGACACATTGTAAATCTGGCTTTAACCCCTTAAGCCCCGAGGGTGGTTTGCACATTAATGACCGGGCCAATTTTTACAATTCTGACCACTGTCCCTTTATGAGGTTATAACTCTGGAACGCTTCAACGGATCTTGGCGATTCTGACACTGTTTTCTCGTGACGTATTGTACTTCATGTTAGTGGTAAAATTTATTCAATATAACTTGCGTTTATTTGTGAAAAAAACAGAAACTTGGCCAAAATTTTGAAAATTTTGCAATTTTCCAACTTTGAATTTTTATACCCTTAAATCACAGAGATATGTCATGCAAAATACTTAATAAGTAACATTACCCACATGTCCACTTTACATCAGCACAATTTTGGAACCAAATTTTTTTTTTGTTAGGGAGTTATAAGGGTTAAAAGTTGACCAGCAATTTCTCATTTTTGCAACACCATTTTTTTTAGGGACCACATCTCATTTGAAGTCATTTTGAGGGGTCTATATGATAGAAAATACCCAAGTGTGACACCATTCTAAAAACTGCACCCCTCAAGGTGCTCAAAACCACATTCAAGAAGTTTATTAACCCTTCAGGTGTTTTACAGGAATTTTTGGAATGTTTAAATAAAAATGAACATTTAACTTTTTTTCACACAAAATTTATTTCAGCTCCAATTTGTTTTATTTTACCAAGGGTAACAGGAGAAAATGGACCCCAAAAGTTGTTGTACAATTTGTCCTGAGTACGTTGATACCCCATATATGGGGATAAACCACTGTTTGGGCGCATGGCAGAGCTCGGAAGGAAAGGAGCGCCATTTGACTTTTCAATACAAAATTGACTGGAATTGAGATGGGACGCCATGTTGCGTTTGGAGAGCCCCTGATGTGCCTAAACATTGAAACCACCCAAAAGTGACAACATTTTGGAAAGTAGACCCCCCAAGGAACTTATCTAGATGTGTGGTGAGCACTTTGACCCACCAAGTGCTTCATAGAAGTTTATAATGCAGAGCCGTGAAAATAAAAAAAAATTTTTTTTTCACAAAAATGATTTTTTAGCCCCCCGTTATGTATTTTCACAAGGGTAACAGGATAAATTGGACCCCAAAAGTTGTTGTCCAATTTGTCCTGTGTACGCTGATACCCCATATGTGGGGGGGAAGCACTGTTTGGGCGCATGGCAGAGCTCGGAAGGGAAGGAGCGCCATTTGGAATACAGACTTAGATGGATTGGTCTGCAGGCATCACGTTGCATTTGCAGAGCCCCTGATGTACCCAAACAGTAAAAACCCCCCACAAATGACCGCATATTGGAAACTAGACCCCCCAAGAAACCTATCTGTTGTGAATTCTGTGGCTGAGTTCACTTCTGTGGTCACAAGTGGTATTGCAGTCTCTGGGCTTCCTCCCTCAGGTGTTTTGGTGAGCTCGTTGGCTGCCTTGCTATTTAGCTCCACCTGAGTCTGTCTTCCTTGCTCCTTGTCAATGTTCCAGTGTTGGATCTGAGCTACTGCATCTTTCCTTGGGCCTGCTGCTCTGCTAGATAAGTGCTTCTAGTTTGTTTTCTGTTTTTTCTGTCCAGCTTGCTATTCACTTTTGCTGGAAGCTCTGAGAAGCAAAGGGGTGCACCGCCGTGCTGTTAGTTCGGCACGGTGGGTCTTTTTGCCCCTTTGCGTGGTTTTCGTTTTAGGGTTTTTTGTAGACTGCATAGTTCTCTTTGCTATCCTCGCTCTGTCTAGAATATCGGGCCTCACTTTGCTGAATCTATTTCATTCCTACGTTTGTCTTTTCATCTTGCTAACAGTCATTATATGTGGGGGGCTGCCTATTCCTTTGGGGTATTTCTCTGAGGTAAGTCAGGCTTGTATTTCTATCTTCAGGCTAGTCAGCTCCTCAGGCAGTGCCGAGTTGCATAGGTAGTGATAGGCGCAATCCACTGCTGCTTATAGTTGTGTGAGGATAGATCAGGTACTGCAGTCTACAGAGATTCCACGTCTCAGAGCTCGTCCTATTGTTTTTGGTTATTGCCAGATCTCTGTATGTGCGCTGATTACTGCACGCTGTGTTGCCTGATTGCCAGCCATAACAGTACAAGGAGCCCCACCAATGATTCCCAATAGAGGGAAAAAAGAAATCCTGACATCATTTTTTTTTTCTTAGCTCTGTCTTCAGTCTTTTTTTTCCCCTAGACATTAGAGTGCTTCAGGACACAGCTGTGGACATGGATATTCAGGCTCTGTGCTCCTCAATGGATAATCTCGTTGTAAATGTACAAAAGATTCAAGATACTATTGATCAGAAATCGATGCTAGAACCAAGAATTCCGATTCCTGATTTGTTTTTTGGTGACAGAACTAAGTTCCTGAGCTTCAGAAATAATTGTAAGCTATTTTTGGCCTTGAAACCTCATTCTTCTGGTAATCCTATTCAACAGGTTTTGATTATTATTTCTTTTTTGCGCGGCGACCCACAGGACTGGGCGTTTTCTCTTGCACCAGGAGATTCTGCATTGAGTAATGTTGATGCATTTTTCCAGGCGCTGGGATTGCTTTACGATGAGCCTAATTCAGTGGATCAGGCTGAGAAAAATCTGCTGGCTTTATGCCAGGGTCAGGATGATGTAGAAGTATATTGTCAGAAATTTAGGAAGTGGTCAGTACTCACTCTGTGGAATGAATCTGCACTAGCGGCTTTGTTCAGAAAGGGTCTCTCTGAAGCTCTTAAGGATGTAATGGTGGGATTTCCTATGCCTGCTGGTTTGAATGAGTCTATGTCCTTGGCCATTCAGATCGGTCGTCGCTTGCGCGAGCGTAAATCTGTGCACCATCTGGCGGTATTGTCTGAGAGTAAACCTGAGCCTATGCAGTGCGACAGGACTATGACTAAAGTAGAACGGCAAGAACACAGACGTCTGAACAGACTGTGTTTCTATTGTGGTGATTCTACTCATGCTATTTCTAATTGTCCTAAACGCACTAGGCGGTTCGATAGCTCTGCCGTTATTGGTACTGTACAGTCCAAATTCCTTTTGTCCATTACCTTAATGTGCTCTTTGTCATCGTATTCTGTCATGGCGTTTGTGGATTCAGGCGCTGCCCTGAATCTGATGGATTTGGATTATGCTCAACGTTGTGGATTTTTCTTGGAGCCTTTGCGGTGTCCTATTCCGTTGAGAGGAATTGATGCTACACCTTTGGCCAAGAATAAGCCTCAGTACTGGGCCCAGCTGACCATGTGCATGGCTCCTGCACATCAGGAAGTTATTCGCTTTCTGGTACTGCATAATTTGCATGATGTGGTCGTGTTGGGGTTGCCATGGCTACAAACCCATAATCCAGTATTGGATTGGAACTCTATGTCGGTAACCAGCTGGGGTTGTCAGGGAGTACATGGTGATGTTCCATTTTTGTCTATTTCGTCATCCATTCCTTCTGACATCCCAGAGTTCTTGTCGGACTTTCAGGATGTATTTGAAGAGTCCAAGTCTGATGCCCTACCTCCGCATAGGAATTGTGATTGTGCTATCGATTTGATTCCTGGTAGTAAATTCCCTAAGGGTCGTTTATTTAATTTGTCCGTACCTGAACACACCGCTATGCGCAGTTATGTGAAGGAGTCCCTGGAGAAGGGACATATTCGCCCATCGTCGTCACCATTGGGTGCAGGGTTCTTTTTTGTAGCCAAGAAGGATGGTTCGCTAAGACCGTGTATTGATTACCGCCTTCTTAATAAGATCACTGTTAAGTTTCAGTATCCCTTGCCATTGATTTCTGACTTGTTTGCTCGGATTAAGGGGGCTAGTTGGTTTACTAAGATTGATCTTCGTGGTGCGTATAATCTGGTGAGAATCAGGCAGGGAGATGAATGGAAAACGGCATTTAATACGCCCGAGGGTCATTTTGAGTATCTGGTGATGCCGTTCGGACTTGCCAATGCTCCATCTGTTTTTCAGTCTTTTATGCATGACATTTTCCGTGAGTATCTGGATAAATTCTTGATTGTTTACTTGGATGACATTTTGATCTTCTCAGATGATTGGGAGTCTCATGTGAAGCAAGTCAGAATGGTTTTTTTAGGTACTGCGTGCTAATTCCTTGTTCGTGAAGGGATCAAAGTGTCTCTTCGGTGTGCAGAAAGTTTCATTTTTGGGGTTCATCTTTTCCCCTTCTACTATCGAGATGGATCCGGTTAAGGTTCAGGCCATCCAGGATTGGACTCAGCCGACATCTCTAAAAAGTCTGCAGAAATTCCTGGGCTTTGCTAATTTTTATCGTCGCTTCATCTGTAATTTTTCTAGCATTGCCAGACCATTGACCGATTTGACCAAGAAGGGTGCTGATTTGGTTAATTGGTCTTCTGCTGCCGTGGAAGCTTTTCAGGAGTTGAAGCGTCGTTTTTGCTGTGCCCCTGTGTTGTGTCAACCTGATGTTTCTCTTCCGTTCCAGGTCGAGGTTGATGCTTCTGAGATTGGTGCAGGGGCGGTTTTGTCACAGAGAGGTTCTGGTTGCTCAGTGTTCAAACCATGTGCTTTCTTTTCCAGGAAATTTTCTGCTGCTGAGCGTAATTATGATGTGGGCAACCGAGAGTTGCTGGCCATGAAGTGGGCATTCGAGGAGTGGCGTCATTGGCTTGAGGGTGCTAAGCATCGCGTGGTGGTATTGACTGATCATAAGAACCTTACTTATCTTGAGTCTGCCAAGCGCTTGAATCCTAGACAGGCCCGTTGGTCGTTATTTTTTGCTCGTTTTGATTTTGTGATTTCATACCTTCCGGGCTCTAAAAATGTGAAGGCGGATGCTCTGTCTAGGAGTTTTGTGCCCGACTCTCCGGGGTTATCTGAGCCGGCGAGTATCCTCAAGGAAGGAGTCATTGTGTCTGCCATCTCCCCTGATTTGCGGAGAGTGTTGCAGAAATTTCAGGCTAATAAACCTGATCGTTGTCCGGCCGAGAAACTGTTCGTCCCTGATAGGTGGACTAGTAAAGTTATCTCTGAACTTCATTGTTCGGTGCTGGCCGGTCATCCAGGAATCTTTGGTACCAGGGAGTTGGTTGCTAGATCCTTCTGGTGGCCATCTCTGTCACGGGATGTGCGTGCTTTTGTGCAGTCCTGTGGAATTTGTGCTAGGGCTAAGCCCTGCTGTTCACGTGCCAGTGGGTTGCTTTTGCCCTTGCCGGTCCCGAAGAGGCCTTGGACACATATTTCGATGGATTTCATTTCTGACCTTCCCGTTTCTCAAAAAATGTCGGTCATTTGGGTGGTCTGTGATCGCTTTTCTAAAATGGTCCATCTGGTGCCCTTGGTTAAATTGCCTTCCTCCTCTGATTTGGTGCCTTTGTTCTTCCAGCATGTGGTTCGTTTACATGGCATTCCTGAGAATATTGTTTCTGACAGAGGTTCCCAGTTTGTCTCGAGGTTCTGGCGAGCCTTTTGTGGTAGGATGGGCATTGACCTATCTTTCTCCTCGGCCTTCCATCCTCAGACTAATGGCCAGACCGAACGAACCAATCAGACCTTGGAAACATATCTGAGATGTTTTGTTTCCGCTGACCAGGATGATTGGGTGTCATTTTTGCCGTTGGCTGAGTTCGCCCTTAATAATCGGGCCAGCTCGGCTACCTTGGTCTCTCCATTTTTCTGCAATTCTGGGTTCCATCCTCGTTTCTCTTCAGGACAGGTTGAGTCTTCGGACTGTCCTGGTGTGGATTCTGTGGTGGACAGGTTGCAGCAGATCTGGACTCAGGTAGTGGACAATTTGACCTTGTCCCAGGAGAAGGCTCAGCTTTTCGCTAATCGCAGACGCCGTGTGGGGCCCCGACTTCGTGTTGGGGATCTGGTTTGGTTATCTTCTCGTCATATTCCTATGAAGGTTTCCGCTCCTAAATTTAAACCTCGTTTTATTGGTCCGTATAGGATTTCTGAGATTCTCAATCCGGTGTCTTTTCGTCTGACCCTCCCAGACTCCTTTTCCATACATAATGTATTCCATAGGTCGTTGTTGAGGAGATACGTGGCACCTATGGTTCCATCTGTGGAGCCTCCTGCCCCTGTTTTGGTGGAGGGGGAATTGGAGTATATTGTGGAGAAGATTTTGGATTCTCGTGTCTCTAGACGGAAACTCCAGTATCTGGTCAAATGGAAGGGTTATGCTCAGGAAGATAATTCCTGGGTTTTTGCCTCTGATGTCCATGCCCCAGATCTTGTTCGTGCCTTTCATGTGGCTCATCCTGGTCGGCCTGGGGGTTCTGGTGAGGGTTCGGTGACCCCTCCTCAAGGGGGGGGTACTGTTGTGAATTCTGTGGCTGAGTTCACTTCTGTGGTCACAAGTGGTATTGCAGTCTCTGGGCTTCCTCCCTCAGGTGTTTTGGTGAGCTCGTTGGCTGCCTTGCTATTTAGCTCCACCTGAGTCTGTCTTCCTTGCTCCTTGTCAATGTTCCAGTGTTGGATCTGAGCTACTGCATCTTTCCTTGGGCCTGCTGCTCTGCTAGATAAGTGCTTCTAGTTTGTTTTCTGTTTTTTTCTGTCCAGCTTGCTATTAACTTTTGCTGGAAGCTCTGAGAAGCAAAGGGGTGCACCGCCGTGCTGTTAGTTCGGCACGGTGGGTCTTTTTGCCCCTTTGCGTGGTTTTCGTTTTAGGGTTTTTTGTAGACTGCATAGTTCTCTTTGCTATCCTCGCTCTGTCTAGAATATCGGGCCTCACTTTGCTGAATCTATTTCATTCCTACGTTTGTCTTTTCATCTTGCTAACAGTCATTATATGTGGGGGGCTGCCTATTCCTTTGGGGTATTTCTCTGAGGTAAGTCAGGCTTGTATTTCTATCTTCAGGCTAGTCAGCTCCTCAGGCAGTGCCGAGTTGCATAGGTAGTGATAGGCGCAATCCACTGCTGCTTATAGTTGTGTGAGGATAGATCAGGTACTGCAGTCTACAGAGATTCCACGTCTCAGAGCTCGTCCTATTGTTTTTGGTTATTGCCAGATCTCTGTATGTGCGCTGATTACTGCACGCTGTGTTGCCTGATTGCCAGCCATAACACCTATCTAGATGTGTTGTGAGAACTTTGAACCCCCAACTGTTTCACTGCAGTTTACAACGCAGAGCCGCGAAAATAAAAATAATCGTATTTTTCCCACAAAAATGATTTTTAGCCCCCCACATTTTTATTTTCCCAAGGGTAACAGGAGAAATTGGACCCCAAAAGTTGTTGTCCAATTTGTCCTGAGTACGCTGATACCCCATATGTTGGGGTAAACCCCTGTTTGGGCGCACCGGAGAGCTCGGAAGGGAAGGAGCACTGTTTTACTTTTTCAACGCAGAATTGGCTGGAATTGAGATCGGACGCCATGTCGCGTTTGGAGAGCCCCTGATGTGCCTGAACAGTGGAAACTCCCCAATTCTACCTGAAACCCTAACCCTAACACACCCCTAACCCTAATCCCAACGGTAACCCTAACCACACCCCTAACCCTGACACACCCCTAATTCTAATCCCAACCCTAATCCCAACCGTAAATATATTCCAAACCCTAACTTTAGCCCCAACCCTAACTCCAACCCTAACCCTAGCCCCAACCCTAGCCCCAACCCTAGCCCTAACCCTAGCCCTAACCCTAACCCTAGCCCTGATGGGAAAATGGAAATAAATACATTTTTTTAATTTTATTATTTTTCCCTAACTAAGGGGGTGATGAAGGGGGGTCTGATTTACTTTTATAGCGTTTTTTATATCGGATTTTTATGATTGGCAGCCGTCACACACTAAAATACGCTTTTTTTATAGCAAAAAGTTTTTGCGTCTCCACATTTTGAGACCTATAATTTTTTCAATATTTTGGTCCACAGAATCATGTGAGGTCTTGTTTTTTGCGGGACGAGTTGACGTTTTTATTGCTAACATTTTTGGACACGTGACAGGTTTTGATCACTTTTTATTCCGATTTTTGTGAAGCAGAATGACCAAAAACCAGCTATTCATGAATTTCTTTTGGGGGTGGCGTTTATACCGTTCCGCGTTTGGTAAAGTGGATGAAGCAGTTTTATTCGTTGGGTCAGTACGATTACAGCGATACCTCATTTATATCATTTTTTTTATGTTTTGGAGCTTTTATACGATAAAAGCTATTTTATAGAAAAAATAATTATTTTGGCATCGCTTTATTCTCAGGACTATAACTTTTTTTATTTTTTTGCTTATTATGCTTTGTGGCAGCTCGTTTTTTGCGGGACAAGATGACGTTTTCAGCGGTACCATGGTTATTTATATCCGTCTTTTTGATCGCGGGTTATTCCACTTTTTGTTCGGCGGTATGATGATAAAGCGTTGTTTTTTGGCTCGTTTTTTTTTTTTCTTACGATGTTCACTGAAGGGGTTAACTAGTGGGCCAGTTTTATAGGTCGGGTCGTTACGGACGCGGCGATACTAAATATGTGTACATTTATTGTTTTGGTTGTTTTTTTTTCTAGATAAAGAAATGTATTTATGGGAATATTTTTTATTTTATTTATTTATTTAGTAATTTTTATTTTTTTTTTATACATGTGGAAATATTTTTTTTTACTTTGTCCCAGGGGGGGACATCACAGATCGCCGATCTTACAGTTTGCACAGCACTCTGTAAGATCGGCGATCTCACTGACATCGCTGCAGGCTTACAGAGCTGCAGGCAACCCGGAAGTACTCCCTGCAGGACCCGGATGCAGCCCCGCGGCCATTTTGGATCCGGTGACTGCAGGGAGAAGACGCTAGGTACACGGTGAGTACATCACCGTGTACCGATCGTCTCAGGGAAGCACGCAGGGAGCCCCCTCCCTGCGCGATGCTTCCCTGTACCGCCGGCACATCGCGATCATGTTTGATCGCGGTGTGCCAGGGGTTAATGTGCCGGGAGCGGTCCGTGACCGCTCCTGGCACATAGTGCCGGATGTCAGCTGCGATAGTCAGCTGACACCCGGCCGCGATCGGCCGCGCTCCCCCCGTGAGCGCGGCCGATCGCATATGACGTACTATCCCTGCTTTGATGTGGGCTCCGGCGGTGAGCCCATATCAAAGTCGCGACATGTCAGCTGTTTTGTACAGCTGACATGTGTTCGCAATAGCGGCGGGTGAAATCACAATTCACCCACCACTATTAACCTGTTAAATGCCACTGTCAAACGCTGACAGCGGCATTTAACCGGCGTTTCTGGCCGCGCGGCTGGGAATGAGCGCATCGCCGACCCCGTCACATGATCGGGGGTCGGCGATGTGTCAGGACAGTAACCATAGAGGTCCTTGAGACCTCTATGGTTACTGATGCTGGCCTGCTGTGAGCGCCCCCCTGTGGTCGGCGCTCATAGCAAGCCTGCATTACAGCTACATAGCAGCGATCTGATGATCACTGCTATGTAGCAGAGCCAATCGAGTTGTGCCAGCTTCTAGCCTCTCATGGAGGCTATTGAAGCATGTCACAAGTTTAAATTTTTTTTTTTTTTAAATATGAAAAAAAAAAAGTAAATAATTTTAAATCACCCCCTTTTCGCCCCATCCAAAATAAAACAAACCTACACATATTTGGTATCACCGTGTTCAGAATCACCCAATATATGGATAAAAAAAAAGCATTAACCTGATCGCTAAACGGCATAGCGAGAAAAAAAATTCGAAACGCCAGAATTACGTTTTTTGGTCGAAGCAAAATTGCATTAAAATGCAATAACGGGCGATCAAAAGAACGTATCTGCATAAAAGTGGTATCATTAAAAGTGTCAGCTCGGCACGCAAAAAATAAGCCCTCACCCGACCCCAGATCACGAAAAATGGAGACGCTACGGGTATCGGAAAATGGCACTTTTTTTTTTCTTAGCAAAGTTTTTAATTTTTTTTCACCACTTAGATAAAAAATAACCTAGACATGTTAGGTGTCTATGAACTCGTAATGACCTGGAGAATCATAATGGCAGGTCAGTTCTAGCATTTAGTGAAGCTATCAAAAAAGCCAATCAAAACACAAGTGTGGGATTGCACTTTTTTTTGCAATTTCACCGCACTTGGAATTTTTTTCCTGTTTTCTATTACAAGACATGGTAAAACCAACTGTGTTGTTCAATAGTACAACTCGTCCCGCAAAAAATAAGCCCTCACATGACCATATTGACGGAAAAATAAAAAAGTTATGGCTCTGAGAAAGAGGGGAGCGAAAAACGAAAACGCAAAAACGAAAAAGGGCCGCGGCGGGAAGGGGTTAAGCAATTTGTCTACCTCATTGTTTTGTTTTTTTTTCATTTAGGAAAATAAAGATAGAAAAGAGCAGGTGGCAAAGGCAGAAAAAAGAAAAAAGCAACTTGAGGAGGATGAAGCAAAGAGACAGAAGGGAGAGAATGGAAAAATCAGTAAGTTGTAGTACAACAGACCAAGCAACAACTTCCTTCCAAATTTTTCCCTGGAGACATTCTGATTCCTACATGCAATGCTGTAAAATTTTGTTACAGGGGTTGTCTAAGTCCTGGGCATATGTGCTTTTGCGGCAAATTGGCCATTAGAGTAGGGGGGTTGCCATGTTCGGAATTCTGCCCACTTTGTAAGCATGGGTCCTGCTTTGTTGGTGTAATGAACGGCTGTTTATATGTCATTTTCTATGCATTTTAGAGTACAGTGAAGCTCCCTTAATCTGACATCTGATAATTCAGAAAAGTCTGATAAATTGGCCTTTGTTTTTTTATGTAATTTTAGTTTTTGCTTTCTTTTATAAGTAATCACTGAGTGATGAAAAGCAGTTCCCCCGAATTTTATTTGGGGCAATTTTGCTTCTCAGACCCCTAAATATATATATTTTTTTTCTTCTTTTTTATGCATGTGTATATATAAACCAAGCAATGAACATAATGAAATATATACATAATTTTATTTAAAATGTTTTAGGATAAAATTTAAACAAATGACGTAGGGTCAGAGATCCGGATTCCAGTGATGTGTCACTTACTAGGCTGTGTGTTGCTGTTTCAAAAAAATGTGTGTTTTATCCGCAAGATACTGAACACTGGACTTGGTTGCTTGTGCCTCCTAGTCAACTTATTCTGTGTAGCCACGCCCCCACCTCTGATTGGCAGCCTTCTGTCAGTGGTGTGGGCGGGGTTATTCATAATTCAGCTTTTGAGCTCTGCTAGACCAAAAAACAATGATTGCATCAAAATGGCAGCATGCAGACTGGTAAGTGACACATCGCTGAAATCGGGGTCTCTGCTCCTACATTAGGCTGCTTTCAGATTACATGGCAAAAATTTGGTGACAGGTTCCCTTTTAACACTTTTTTCATTTTATTAATTTGAAAAATGAATTCCAAATTAATGACTGTCATTTTATGCAATTTTCATCAAACAAATATTTGAACCAAACTATTACATTTTGTAATTTTATATATATTTTTTTTTGCCTTTTGGTTACAAAGTTCGGAAAGGAACAGTAAAGTTAGAAGAAGGTTGTATCATCGATGCTTTACTGGCCGATATCAAAAAAGGTTTCCAGCTCCGTAAAACTGCAAAAAGCAAATCAGAACCTGAGGATTCTCAAAGGAACTCAAGTAGCGATCTAAATGGTAAAGTTACTACAGGTTTTCCCAAGAACCTTTTTCAGTCTTCTAGGCAAACGCATCTCGAAAGCTTGGCTTTTAAAAAAGACTAACCAAATGACTTGGGGCCCTGCTTCAGCTGGACTGCATGCCCTGCAAAATCCTTATTAATTAGTTTGTGAGCTTTGCTTTGTTAAAAAATTATATTTCAAATTTATTAAGTATTTCAGAAAAAATACTCTGTAATTTGCATGTAATTTTGATGACCATTTCTTTTTGCTTGTTTGCTCCTGTTTTATACATGCTAATCCTGTACATAATGCTGCATGAATTAAATGTGCATGATAATGTTTTGTTTTGGGTTTTTTTTTGTTTTCCAACTTAGAAAAAAATTAAAAACATTTAAGGTCAAGAGCACTCAATAAGTGTCCAACTGGTAGATGGTGCCTATCAATATGATCTGATTTAAACGACGTTACCCTAGAAGATATTGTGTTGGTTTCTTTTGCTAATATTTTCCTCCTTTAATTTGTGACCCTAAGCAGTTAAATTTGGGAGGGTACTTGCATATGCATATTAACATGTCACAATGCCCATACCTCCCAAGTTCTGACCTAAAGTATCGGTAATTGCCAGGATGATCTAAGTTTTTTGTTCTGTTAAACTTCAGGGTCTCAGGTCTTAATACTGACCTAAAAATAAAATGGACCTCGTGTACACACTGGCGAAAGCTTATTTTATTTTCACGTTCCTCTGCAGATCTCAAAAAAGAAAGAAATGTTTCCCAAATCACTGGTTTCATTCCTCTCTATGAGCTGCAATATAGAGCTTTCAATGAGTCCTAATTTGTTTTTTTCTATTTGATACAACTTAAATTATAATGATGTGTATTAAGAATAGGATATCCATTTTTGACAAGTGGGGATCAATTTCCAGTAGTGATCCTTTTTTAATTTTTTTACACGGTCACCGTGCCATACATAGTTAGGCCTGGTACAACAGCTGGGATCCAGTTCACTGAAATGGGATTAAGCTGCAGTACCAGGTACAGCCACAACTGTTTGCATGGCACTTGGCAGTGTAAACAATAGAGGGACTCTGTGCTTTAAATTAAACAAACATTGGGAGTAAGTGGGCCTGGGATTTGAACCTCCACCAATCAAGAGTTGTGTTGTTGTTTTTTTATTAATGTTTTAAAATCTCAGCAGTGGTGCTACTAATGTAAGTTCACTGCCCCTAGTCTCATACTTAGAGCGATTGTCTGTTATTGGCGTTGTTCTCGTTAGTCTTCAGCAGTTTGTGACCTGCCGGATCACTCCAGTGTTTTCTCGGCGAGCCAGAAAAAAGCAGATGGTGGCTGGGGAGCATGATATTATGTGCATGGATCTTACATTCATGGCACCACTCCAGCACTGAAATAATAATTAATTCTGGAGTGGCGCTTTAAGGAGCCCACTGCTCTCTGCCCGTCGGCCTCTCTCTTGCTGGAGGTGCTGTGCTCATGTAGATTGCAGGTTGGTGGCATGGCTAAGCCACTTCCCCAAACTGTCCGCTCTCCAATGCTGCAAGGAGAGACTAGTGATGAGCGAGTGTACTCGTTGCTCGGGTTTTCCCGAGCACGCTCGGGTGACCTCCGAGTATTTGACTGCTCGGAGATTTAGTTTTCATCGCGGCAGCTGTATGATTTACAGCTACTAGCCAGGCTGAGTACATGTGGGGGTTGCCTGGTTGCTAGGGAATCCCCACATGTAATCAAGCTGTCTAGTAGCTGTAAATCATTCAGCTGCCGTGATGAAAACTAAATCTCCGAGCAGTCATAAATACTCGGAGGAAAACACGAGCAACAAGTACACTCGCTCATCACTATTGGAGACCTCTGCAGCTTTGGTGGAACGTAAGGGCTCCAAAGTTTCCTGGATCGAGCAAGCCTGACAACTCCAGAGCAGCATAGGCAAGATCTACCTCAAAGGGCTTGCAAATGTGCACTCCTTGCCTAGGAAACCGGCCAACTCTGAAACACTCTAGAGATCGCCGGTAACTTGCGCAAAGACCAGTACAAAATGAAGTTTAAGAATTCCTCATCCCTCGTTCTTGAGAACAGAGAGGATTTTTAATAGGCGGTAAATTACAAGCACTTTTACACATTTATGATTGAGAATTGTCATTCAGTCTTTTTATATATTTTCCCATGAAAGCTTGTTCTGCAGGATACATTCTCGTAGATAAGTTGATAACTCTTTTCAATATCTACAGATTTCAACGTCAGAACTGTATATTTTTGCAAAAGTTTGATTACGATAGGCACCAAAAATTCTTTTACACATGGACCGTAAATGCCATGTAAAAAGAAGAGTGTAAGTCATGGGTGATCTTCATTGAATTGGCGTTTTTATCTTATTGAAATCTAGGCAGAGCCCTTTTATGCCAAAGGAAAATTAAAATTATTTTTACTACTTGACTGAACCTGTTTTTTTTTTTTTTTTTCTTGACCGTTTTTATTGTAAATTTAATTTTTGATTTGCATGAACATTAATTCGTTTTTTTATAGATGTTTGTGAATGATCTGCATGACTAACACACTTGTCGACTAACCCCATAAAAGCATAATCTAAGTTTGTTTTTTGTTTTTTTGTTTTTTTATATACGGTATATGCTTGTATTGGTTTTGATGTGAATTTCTGCCTAAAAATAGTCTGGTCCCATTTTACAAAGGCAAACCAGGGCAAGTAAAGGGTGAAGACGCAAAAACGTTAAGTACAATAAAGGATCCTTCCAGTTCTAATGATAAAAATAACTCCCGCGTGACTCAAATTACTGAGACCACCAAAGACCAAAAGGACCTGCTTCCGAATAAGCCAGTAGATAACACGGGTGTAGATGGAAATATCAATGTGACTATTAAAGCTTCAGAAAGTTGTGTTGGAAACGGTGATAAACAAGGGACATTGACAACCCTGATCACACCCGAAGACACAAATAAGACCATAAAGACTTCTAATAGTAATGTAAGAAAAGAGAACGCCAAGCAGGAACTTTCTAATGATTCTGATGCCTCAAAGCGTGTCAATACGGGAGCCATAAATAATGCATGTCCTCAGGATGTTATGGTGTCACAGAATTCCACATCTGGAAAACCTCAAAGTCAACCAGATGAAGTAGACTCAAAGAGGACAACATTTCTAACGGATGTTCCTCCCAACCAGAAAAATGAAACTGCTGAATGTTTGACAATGAAGGAAAAACCCTTGGTTGACTGTTTCCTTTCTATGGACAAAGGATCAGTTCATGTTTCTTCTACCGAAATAACATCGGTTAACAATTCCTCTTTGGTTCAAGATAATCTACACCAACCATCCCCAGCAGACCAGAAGGCGACAATTGGTGAGCCCCAACTAGATGAGAAGTGTGAAACCTCTGAGGAACATCATGAGAATTCTAACAATTTGCCACCAGTCCAAAACGAAGAGATCGATGATTCTACATCGGTCGAAAATGATAAATGCCTACCAGTCTCCAACAATGGAGCCACTGAAGTAACACCATCCATTCAGAATGATGCAACCACAGATGTTTCCCTGCCAGGTCCAAATAATGGGTCCGTTGAAGTTTTGCCAAATAGCAATGGACCAGCTGATGTGGCCCCACAAGCCAAAGAAAATGTATTAAGTGATGGATCGATGAGTAAATCGTCTGACGCGACAACACAATTACAAACTTCAGGTGGCTCAAAGGTCAAAAGGAGCTCAACAAAAAGTAAAAAGAAGAAAAGGAACTCAAAAAATGAAGAAGGTAATTTAAAAAAATATTTTTTTATT